>NC_041386.1:151005768-151050117 GCF_002162155.2 Triticum dicoccoides
ACTTGTCGCCGTCGCATGCCGGACCAATCCGGGCGCGACACGTCGCCTCCCGGCGCCCTGCAGCCAACCCCCGCACGCCACGTCGCCTCCCCAGTGCCCCCACTTCGCCGCGGCCCGCACTGGCCCATCCGCGGCCCGCCCCTGGGCCGAAGCGGGCCCGAGCCGCCGCTGCACGCCCGCAACTCCCCCGCGCCCCGAGATGCGAGAGCCCCGTGCCCGAGCTTCCCTGCGTCGCCGCCTCTCTGCCCCTTCACCGCCCGTCCTCGCCACCATGCACTCGTCGGCCACCGGAGCCTCGCCGTTGGCGAGCACCACGACAGCAGGCCAGTGCTGCCCTCGCCTCCCTCTCTCTCCCTTCCCGTTCTCCTTCCTCTCCTCACCAACTCTCTCCCTCCCTCTGTTGCCACAGGAAACCGCCGCCGTCTCCATGGACGAGCTCCACCTCGCCGGATCCCGCATCCTCGAGCGTCGTCGACCACCTGTGTCACCGGATCTGGAACACCCGTCCTCGGATCCATCCATCCCCGTCGTCCTCCGGCTCCCTACACGTCACGCCACCGTCCCCATCGCCGGCAGCCACCGCGCCATGCTCCTGCCTCTGCTTGAGCAGAGGAGGACGAGCGCTTCCCTACTGGGCCACCTTCCTCGCGCGCATGTGGGCCAGCCAAGCCCGCGATCCAGCCGGCTCCATCGACCTGGGCCTTGGCCCATGGTGAGCTGCCCCCCAGCTCCTGTTCCTGCTAGGCCAGCCAGATTCAGCCCATGTCATGGTTTTTTTTCGTTCTGCGATTTGTCCATTTATCCAGGGAAAACCAGTTTTGCAGTTTAGCCCCTTGAACCACGCATCTAATAACTTCTCACGCATGCATCAGAATTAAACAACTTATATATGAAACTTGTTTAGAATTTTGTCTAGATTCATAATATGCAACTTTCATCCATGTTTGAGATGTTTAAATTGCTGTTTGATTAAATTTGCTCCTATGCCATGTTAAAATGCTTTAATTCATAACTAAATAACCGTAACTCGGAATTTAATAAACTTTATATGTAAATGGGGTAGAATTTTGTCTAGTTTATCATGGTGACATTGTTTTGCATGCCTAACAACTCTAAAATATGGTTTAGGGCAGAACAGGACCTAACCTAATATATGCACATGAGGAGTTTCCGGATTTGCTGTTTGTTGTTCCCGGCCTCATTTAAACTTGACTAGATGGGTAGTTTTCATTTGCTTCACCCTCTTGCCATGTTTAACAACATTTAGTATTGTTGGGTACATAAACGAGATCGAACTAAATAATTGATGTGGTGCACCGTCAATATGCAACTCGTTGCATATTGAGCTCCACTTAACTTGTAGTGTTGTTTGTTGCATTTTGCCATGCCATGCATAATTAAACCGGACATGCATCATACTTGTCTGCGCATCGTGCCATGTTCATGTGGTGGTTGTTTACTAAGTTGTTTGCTTCTTTCCGGTGTTTCCTCTTCGGGTTGGTTCCGGTAACGTCGCGTTTGCGAGGATCCGTTCAACTACGTCCGTTTGTCTTCTTCATGGACTCGTTCTTCTTCCTTGCGGGATTTCAGGCAAGATGACCATACCCTCGAAATCACTTCTATCTTTGCTTGCTAGTTGCTCGCTCTTTTGCTATGCCTATTGCTGCGATACCTACCACTTACTTATCATGCCTCCCATATTGTGAACTGAAAGTGCGTTATATCGACTAGAGGGGGGTGAATAGGCGATTTTTATGAAAGTCTTCAAAACGTGGGAGTTATGAAGACAAACAGTGGAGATATGCATATTACTATGCAGCGGAAGTTAGACTACACTAGGAAAGCCATGGTCAAGTATCAACAGAGTGAAAGCACGGTGACAAATAGCTGTAGTGTGATAAGGATCAGGTAGGAAGATACTATGAAGCCAAACAGATCATACACTCATGTTGTGAAGACAAAATATAGAACAGACACGCAATGACTTCACAATGAGTGATCAGTAAGTAAAAGGAAGTGAAGATGAAACCAGTGACTCGTTGAAGAAAATGATGTGTTGGACCAGTTCCACTTGCTGTGACAACTGTACGTCTGGTTGGAGCGGCTAGGTATTTAAACCTTAGGACACACAGTCCTGGACACCCAGTCCTGAACATGCAGCTCAGGACACCAAGTCCTCACCGTATTCTCCTTGAGCTAAGGTCACATAATCCTCGCCCAATCACTCTGGTAAGTCTTCAAGGTAGACTCCCAAACCTTCACAGACTTCGTTCACTGGCAATCCACAATGTCTCTTGGATGCTCTGAACGCGACGCCTAACCATCTGGGGATGCACAGTCCTCAAGTGTAATAAGTCTTCAGATCACACAGACAGGAAGACTTAAGTGATGCCCAATTCTCTCTGGCTTTGGTGGTTAGGGCTTTATCCTCGCAAGGAATTCTCTCTCTCAAAGGCTTCGAGGTGGGTTGCTCTCAAACGACAAAAGCCGTACTCTCAGTCTGAGCAGCCAACTGTTTATGGTTGTAGGGGGTGGGCTATTTATAGCCACTTGGCAACCCGACCTAATTTGTCCGAAATGACCCTGGGTCACTAAGGAACTGACACGTGTCCCAACGGTTAAATTTCAAACTCACATGGCAACTTTACTTGGGCTACAAGCAAAACTGACTTGTCCGGCTCTGGACAAGATCCGCTCTCATTGTCTTCACTCGAAGACATAGGTTTTTGGTTTAGGCATCACTTCAGTCATTCTGACTGGTTCTCCTGGACCCCACTTAACAGTACGGTGGTTCCTATGACTCAACACAAAAGAAAAAGAACTACGAAAGATCTAAGTCTTCGAGCTCCATATGCTTCATATCGTGTCTTCTTTTGTCATAGTCTTCAATGTGAATATCTTCATATACCACCTTTGACTTCAATGTCTTCATACATTTTTAGGGGTCATCTCTGGTAGTAAAACCGAATCAATGAGGGACTTCTACCTGTGTTATCCTGCAATTCTCACAAACACATTAGTCCCTCAACTAGGTTTGTCGTCAATACTCCAAAACCAACTAGGGGTGGCACTAGATGCACTTACAATCTCCCCCTTTTTGGTGATTGATGACAAACTAGTTGAAGTTTTCAACGGGGAATATAGTCTGTGAAATTGTAAAGGATAAGGAATTGTCTTCATAAGTTGCAAGGGCTCCCCCTGAAGATGTGCATATAATTTAATTTGCTTTTGGTATGCAAATGCACATGGCAGGTTGTACTTGTGGAGATCCACTTCAGCTTATGATGACAATCCACTATGCATGTGAAAGTATATGAAGATAATGACATGCATAATGGAAAATGGACGTCTGTAGAATGAGATAAGTGCGGAATTTATCGTCGCACATGCGGAATTTATCTTCGCAAAATAGGGTGGCAAACAAGTAGCAGACGACCATCTGGGTTAAGTGTTACAACTCATAAGAACCAAATGTAGCAAAAACGGGAGTTGTAAACACGAAGCAAAATATAAGGCACCCGCCCATATGAACCCGCTTGAAGACTATCAATATCTCATATGCTTCTCCCCCTTTTGTTAGTAATGACCAAAAAGGTTTGAAGACATAGAGTCTCTACTCGTTCCCATGAGGAGTAGGTGAAGTAGCAGGGTTGTTGGTGTTGGTTGGCGGTGCAAAAAAGCTTGGAGGTGCTGAAGCATATGGCGGTGAAGTAGCATCGTCTTCTTCCTCAATGATTCTGGCAGTGACTGTGGCAGCAGAGGAAGAGAACTCAGAATCTTCAAGGGATGGAGTTCCCAGCAGCACAGCTCTTCGAGGAGGTGTGGAGTCAAACTTGAATCTTTCAGTGAAGCCATCCTCTTGAAGATCAGCTTCAGAAAGCATCATTGTTAGCCCTTTCCATGTGCGGCTACAGGTTTCATGTGCAACAAATGCATTCTTGGTGGCAAGATTTCGGATGCGATTTACATCCACCAAGAGGCTTTCCATCTGTCTCTTCAACCAGTCATGATGCCTATCTTGCTTTTGATGAAGGGCCACAAGAAGCTCTCGGTCGTTGAGAACACGAGTGCGCTTCTTGGGTCTTGAAGCAGTGGCACTTTCAGTGGCTTCAGTTGAAGCAGGATGTGGTGCACGTGTAGTGCCAGCCAAAGGATACACCCTGGAGATGGCTTCAACACCTTCAACATTTTGAGTGAAGCTCTGGTGTTCTGCATTCTGAAGACTCAGAGGCTGCTTGGCAGGTTCAGGATAGATGGCTTCAGCAGAGGTATCCACATCAGGCAAGAAGATCCGATGGTTGCGGGCCGAGGGCTGATACGAGATGGCAGAGTGAAGTTTGATCAGCCTCATTACCCAAGGAGCATAGAACTTTAAACCAAACAGATCTGAGCCTGATGCATCTAGTTGGCGTATGAAGAAATCTTGTGCGTTGAAGCATTTTCCATGAAGGATACAGAATATCAGAGTCTTCATTGCACCCTCGATCTTGGCATTTGGAGAGTGTCCTTTAATGGGCCAGAGAGTCCGCCGGATGATGTGATAGATGGTCCTGGGCAGGTACTCAAGGTCTTTAACGAAGAACTCTGTGGGATAAGGAGCATCGTGGGGCAATAGCTTCATCATGGAGAGCATTTGACTCATATTCGGTTCAGGCCTCTGAAATATGCTCTCAATAGCTTCAGTGTGTAGCCGACAGCCTTGCTCGAAGAATTCGCCTGGAGTGGGCAGGCCAGTGAGCTCAATGATATCAAATGCATTGGCTTCGTGATGAACGTTGCCGGTCATCCACTCCAGGACCCAAGCCTTCGGATCTCTGTTGTATCCTTTGATGTGTAGTGTGGCATAGAATTGTAGCAGGAGCTCTTCGTTCCAATGTTCTTCATCAGTGACAAAGTGCAGCAGACCCACTTGTTTGAAGCAATCCAACGCTTCCTCTAGACAGGGCAGACCAGCAATAGCTTCAACATCAAGGCGCTTGTGCGGGAAAATGCGACCTTGGTTGTACAGTATGCAAGTAAAGTAGCTGCGCTGTGGATAGCTCCAGAACCTATCTGATGAAATCCTTTCCCTTGAATAGGGGTTCTTGGAGCTATTGAAGAAAGTATTATCTGCCCTAAAGCCATTGATGTTGAAGGAGCCAGGTGCTGATGCAGGACCTGGAAACCTTGGCAGTCTTGGGATTGGCTTCTGGACCTGAGGCCTGTGCTCAACATGATAGTTGAATTGGGGACCGGCAGCAGACTCGGGAACAGAAGCGATGGGTTCAGTGGCTTCGCTGTCTTCAGAAGCTTTTGCTGGGGAGGGCTCCACATTAGCTTCGTTGTTGGTTGTGGCAGCCTCAAGATTTTCATCCTCCGCTTGACTAACAGGAGGGTCTGTCACAAGCACGTTCTCCTGGAGAACTGCTTCTTGGTGGAGCAGAGGAGTGGGTTCTTGTGGTACTTCTTCTGCGGCTGATGCAGCCGGAATGTCTTCAGCATAGACTTGAGGCCTTGGACCTTTGCGAAGCCTGCGGAACGCAGACGACGCCTGTGGGGTTGGAGTGGGTTGGGCCTCATAGTCTTCTTCCTCTTGAGGGCGATCCGCCCATGAAGCATCCTGTGCAATTGGCGTCAGTGGATGACCAATGCTGATGAGTTCGCTGTGTTCTAACTGAGGAAGGGCTGCATCATCTTCTACATTGTCACGATGACCAATGTCTTCAGCAGCAATGGGATCAGCTGCTGAAATATCTTCAGCTTCAGGAGCCTCTGTGGGAGCAGGCTCATGAACCGTCAGTTGACGTTCATCGTCAGGGTGAACCATAGAGATGGGTTCAACTATCAAGGGCTCTGTGGGAGCAGCCCGAGCTTTCTTGATCTTTCTCTTTTTCTTGCTGGGGGCAGTAGGAGAGGCTTTAGAGCTTTTCCTCTTCCTGGCTTCAGCCTCAGCAGTTCTTGTCTTCTTGAGCTCTGAAGTTGTTAACCGGCTCTTTTGCTTCGAGCCAGTCGTTGCAGTTGGGAAGACAAGCGGAACTGCTTCCTGCCTTGGTGCCTCTGGTTCAGCTGGAACAGTCTTCTTCTTTTTCTTTGCGGCCATCTTGGGGTCGATGCCAGGACGCCCAAGCGCCTTGCGCTTCTCAGCCTCATTGTAGGCTTGCACACATCTGTCAGCCAGAGTCTTCATCCGCTCACGTGAACCCTGAGCTTCTGCACGCTTCTTCAGAAAGTTTTCCTTTAGCTCATGCAACATGATCTTGAAGCTCTTCACTTCTTGCACGCTGAGCTTGGCCATATGCTTCTTGAACTAAGCCTTTTCATGATCAATTTTCTGCTTCAGTTCAACTATGCGCTGGGCAATAGCAAGTTCTGAAGCAATAGCGCCTTGGAAGGCGACGCTGAGGCCAATGGGCAGCTGTAGATCTTCAAAGCTGATGTTTGGTGTGGCAAACCACTCGTCAATGAAGTTGTGGATGATGGCGACATCAAAGAGAGGCAGATTGTTGAAGATTTCTGCTTCTTCTTTGCTCTTGATGAGTTGCTCAAGAGCGTCATCTCCAATATCTTCATCACTTGACAGATCAATGGCTTCGCTGCGCAGGATGTCAGCAGCTATGAGCTCTTTGCCAGTGTGAGACAGAGGCATCTTGGCCTTCTGGTGCCTTGAGACGTGAGATAAGTCTTCAGACTGCACACTGTCTTCAGGAGGTGCAGTCGCCAATGGCTTCGCCCTTGAGATATTTGGTGAAGGGGCCGGCTTTGAAGCTTTTGACTTCTTCGATAGCTTTGGCTTTGGTACTGCAGGCACTGCAGGCGCTTCATCAGACTCGGTATCAGCTGCAGGCTCATTCACTACAGTCCCTTGAACCAAGATGTAGGTGATGAGGCCTTCAAGGTTGGCATACGGACCGATGACATTGGGTTCTGCTTCTTGTGTGCCATCCGCCCTTGGTGCTGAGGGACCAGGGTTGAAGTCTAACCCAAATTTCTTCTTGTTCTTGAACCAAGATGTAGGTGATGAGGCCTTCAAGGTTGGCATACGGACCGATGACATTGGGTTCTGCTTCTTGTGTGCCATCCGCCCTTGGTGCTGAGGGACCAGGGTTGAAGTCTAACCCAAATTTCTTCTTGTTCTGCTTCGCTGAGTTTTGGGCAAACTGGAAGTTGCGCTTGAACAGATTGTCGTCACGACACCAGAGTAGTGACGACGGATGTGCATCATCAGGCTATGGCCCACGAACCATGCATGGATAGAAGCTTTGGGCAATAGCTTCATCTCTGGACCTGGGTACAAGATTCTTGTATAAGATGTCTTCCCACGGTCTTTTTATGGCACTTTTCTCAGCATACTCTTGGGTTGTGAAGCGGTATTTGAACCATTGTTCTGCCCAATAGCGTCGAATCCATTGGATTCGGGTCTTGCGCTGACCATAATTCTCTTCAGGATCTGTTTTATACATTTCTGCCAGTTCATCAGGCAGATCTTTGGATGTTTCTCCACGTCGCTGTCTGCCCCCTTCCTTGCTGCTGTTTCTGAAGCCATAAACTTTAACTTGGAAGGCTTCAAGACGTTCAAAGGCTTCAAAGGCTTTCTCTTGCTGGACCAACAGGAACTGGCTTCAGGAGAATTTATGTGATGCTGTAAGAATTATGCAAATGAATGCAGACTATGAGAACCAAAGGATTCTCCCACGGACATGTACCTGTGACAGCATTAAGGTGCGAGGGAAGGGGAAGAGGTCATATGCATTCTCAGAAGATTTTGAAGATAAATCAGTTTAGAAGACATTGACCTCATCATGCGAAGACATTCACTCATAGATAAGAAGTTGGTTCCAGATTTGTACGAATCCACAGATCAGTACAAGTGAGGAATCTAACTACTTTGTGAAGCACAAGCGAATATACTAGGCATGTTAAGAGATGCAGTTTGAGAGAGATCTAGTTTGTGTGAACAGAAACTACTTGTGGTAGAAAGTGACAGATCAATAGGATCAACGGTGCTGTAAAAAGGGAGTTTTATTTACCACACTGAGAACTGCTAGACAGAGTGGGAGATGAGGCCGAGCAGTTCACTCGTCCGTGCCCTAACTTGGCGACGGAGGAGACCTACGGCGACGGCGGAGAGGACGATGTCCGCGGTCGGCGTGAAGACGGCATCGGAGAGGTTGCGGCAGCGAAGCGCTTTGTCGTCGGCGTCGTCGAGAGCTAGCGGTGGCGCTAGGGTCCGTGCGAGGGTGGAAGAAGAGATAGTTACCGCTGTGAGTGTGTATTTATAGGCACAAGGGCGGCACTGTACTATTACATAGGTGCCCCTGGCGATTCGCATCTGAGGAACGTGTGGCCAGTTTGCGGAAGTTTGGGGTTTGTTCCACGTCCCACGCATGCCTGGATTGTCGGGTGGTCGTTCCTACTTCTCCGGATTTTATGTGGAGGAATGAGCATTGAAAACGGACTTAATGGTTGTCTCTGTATCTTCTGCTGACAAGGACGCAGTGAAGACATTCGACAGTTTCAATAGAATGCATATGACTTGGAGAGATAGTATTTGAGATAGGAAGCATAGAGAAGTTGGGGTCCGATCACATTCACTTAGTTCAAAAGATTCAACACGAAGACATAGCTATAATTGAAAGCTGTAGAGGACAGAACACTAGCATATATATATATATATATATATATATATATATATATATATATATATATATATATATATATATATATCTAAAATCAACATAGTGAAGACAATCATGAAAGTATGTTGAGTTCGAAGCCAAACCAAATGTGAAGACATTGCAAGGTAACGCCATGAGAGAAACACTTCAAAATAGAACGTTTGGTGGTGGCGTTACCCATCGTATAGGAAGTATTAGACCCAGACACGGCGCACAATTATCGTGGCGCTCCGAAATCATGAAAGATTGCTTCAGACGCCTATACCTGGATAGGAGTGCAGACAACATAGAGAAGTACAAGATGGCGAAGAAGGCCGCAAAGCGAGCTGTTGGTGAAGCAAGGGGTCGGGCATATGAGGACCTCTACCAATGGTTAGGCACGAAGGAAGGTGAAAGGGACATCTATAAGATGGCTAAGATCCGGGAGAGGAAGACGAGGGATATTGGCCAAGTTAAATGCATCAAGGACGGAGCAGGCCAACTCTTGGTGAAGGACGAAGAGATTAAGCATAGATGGCGGGAGTACTTCGACAAGCTGTTCAATGGGGAGAATGAGAGTTCTACCATTGAACTGAATGACTCCTTTGATGAGACCAACATGCGTTTTGTGCGGCGCATCCAGGAGTCTGAGGTGAAGGAGGCTTTAAAAAGGATGAAAGGAGGCAAGGTGATGGGCCCTGATTGTATCCCCATTGAGGTGTGGAAAGGTCTCGGGGACATAGTGATAGTATGGCTAACCAAGCTTTTCAACCTCATTTTTCGGGCAAACAAGATGCCAGAAGAATGGAGACGGGGTATATTAGTACCAATCTTCAAGAACAAGGGGGATGTTTAGAGTTGTACTAATTACCGTGGAATTAAGCTGATGAGCCATACAATGAAGCTATGGGAGAGAGTCATTGAGCACCGCTTAAGAAGAATGACAAGCGTGACCAAAAATCAGTTTGGTTTCATGCCTGGGAGGTCGACCATGGAAGCCATTTTCTTGGTACGACAACTTATGGAGAGATATAGGGAGCATAAGAAGGGCTTGCATATGGTGTTCATTGACTTGGAGAAGGCCTATGATAAGATACCGCGGAATGTCATGTGGTGGGCCTTGGAGAAACACAAAGTCCCAGCAAAGTACATTACCCTCATCAAGGACATGTACAATAATGTTGTGACAAGTGTTCGAACAAGTGATGTCGACACCGATGACTTCCCGATTAAGATAGGACTGCATCAGGGGTCAGCTTTGAGCCCTTATCTTTTTGCATTGGTGATGGATGAGGTCACAAGGGGTATACAAGGAGATATCCCATGGTGTATGCTCTTTGCGGATGATGTGGTGCTAGTTGACGATAGTCAGACGGGGGTAAATAGGAAGTTAGAGTTATGGAGACAAACCTTGGAATCGAAAGGGTTTAGGCTTAGTAGAACTAAAACCGAGTACATGATGTGCGGTTTCAGTACTACTAGCTGTGAGGAGGAGGAGGTTAGCCTTGATGGCCAGGTGGTACCTCGGAAGGACACCTTTCGGTATTTGGGGTCAATGTTGCAGGAGGATGGGGGTATTGATGAAGATGTGAACCATCGAATCAAAGCCGGATGGATGAAGTGGCGCCAAGCTTCTGGCATTCTCTGTGACAAGAGAGTGCCACAAAAGCTAAAAGGCAAGTTCTACAGGACGGTGGTTCGACCCGCAATGTTGTATGGCACGGAGTGTTGGCCGACTAAAAGGCGACATGTTCAACAGTTAGGTGTGGCGGAGATGCGTATGTTGAGATGGATGTGTGGCCACAGGAGGAAGGATCGAGTCCGGAATGATGATATACGAGATAGAGTTGGGGTAGCACCAATTGAGGAGAAGCTTGTCCAACATCGTTGATGGTTTGGGCATATTCAGCGCAGGCCTCCAGAAGCTCCAGTGCATAGCGGACGGCTAAAGCGTGCGGAGAATGTCAAGAGAGGGCGGGGTCGACCGATTTTGACATGGGAGGAGTCCGTTAAGAGAGACCTAAAGGATTGGAGTATCGACAAAGAGCTAGCTATGGACAGGGGTGCGTGGAAGCTTGCTATCCATGTGCCAGAGCCATGAGTTGGTTGCGAGATCTTATGGGTTTCACCTCTAGCCTACCCCAACTTGTTTGGGACTAAAGGCTTTGTTGTTGTTGTTGTTGTTGTTGTTCCGAAGTCAAATTCCACATTAATGTATTCACACTTAGAATGCATGTCTTCATTGTTTGAAGATATACTTCACTTCGTGTGTTGCACATCTAAGTCATCAATATGCATAAGGGTTAGGATGTGTGCCTGATCACAGGACATTTGAGGATTCCAGGATATTTAGCTCACACTGTAACTTGCAAAACCTCTTCTCATCCAAGGGCTTGGTGAAGATATCTGCCAATTGCTCTTCAGTGTTGACGTGTATGATATCAATGTCTTCCTTCACAACATGATCTCTGAGAAAGTGATGACGAATTTCAATGTGCTTTGTCTTCGAGTGCTGAACTGGGTTGTTGGCAATCTTGATGGCGCTTTCGTTGTCGCAGTAAAGTGGCACTTGCTTCAGATGAATGCCATAGTCCTTGAGTGTTTGCTTCATCCACAAAAGCTGAGCGCAGCAAGATCCAGCAGCAATGTATTCAGATTCAGCAGTGGAGAGGGATACACAGTTCTGCTTCTTTGAAGACCAACATACAAGTGATCGTCCCAGAAAGTGACATGTGCCTGATGTAGACTTGCGATCAACTTTGTCACCAGCATAATCAGCATCCGAGAATCCAACAAAATCAAACTCTGAGCCCTTTGGATACCATAATCCTAGAATTGGGGTGTGAGCCAAATATCAAAGAATTCGCTTCACAGCTAAGTGATGCGACTCCTTTGGTGCCGCTTGAAATCGAGCACACATGCAAACACTAAGCATAATATCTGGCCTAGATGCACATAGATAAAGTAAAGAACCAATCATGGAGCGGTATACCTTTTGATCAAACTCTTTACCATTGTCGTCAGGACCCAGATGATGTTTGGCTGGCATTGGTGTTGTGAAGCCTTTGCAGTCTTGCATACCGAACTTCTTCAGGCAATCTTTGAGATACTTCTCTTGAGATATGAAGATGACATTGCGTTGTTGTCATATTTGAAGACCAAGGAAGAACTTCAGCTCCCCCATCATGGACATCTGATATTGCTCTTGCATCATATATCCAAACTCTTCACTGTACTTCTGATTGGTGTAGCCGAAGATAATGTCATCCACATATATTTGGCACACAAACAGTTCACCATCATATGTCTTCATGAAAAGAGTGGGATCTAGGGAACCAGGTATGAAGCCTTTGCTTTTCAGGAAGTATTTGAGTGTGTCATACCAGGCCCTAGGGGCTTGTTTGACGCCATACAGTGCCTTGTTGAGCTTGTATACCATGTCAGGATGTTTTGGATTTTCAAAGCCAGGCGGTTGTGCAACATACACTTCTTCTTCAATCTTGCCATTGAGAAAGGCACTCTTCACATCCATTTGATATAGAAGTATGTTATGATGATTTGCATAGGCCAGCAGTATGCGTATGGCTTCAAGCCTAGCCACAGGAGCAAATGTTTCATCGAAGTCAATGCCTTCCACTTGAGTATATCCTTGAGCAACGAGACGAGCTTTGTTTCTGACAACTTGACCATGCTCATCTTGCTTGTTGCAATATATCCATTTGGTGCCTATTATGGTGTGCTTCCGTGGATCAGGACGCTTAACTAGTTCCCATACATTATTCAGCTCAAACTGTTGAAGCTCTTCTTGCATAGCTTGAATCCATTCAGGTTCCAAGAAGGCTTCTTCAACTTTCTTGGGTTCTGATATTGAGACGAATGCGAAGTGCCCACAGAAATTTGCCAGCTGAGTTGCCCTTGAACGAGTGAGTGGACCTGGTGCATTGATGCTGTCAATTACTCTATCAATATGCACTTCATTGGCAACACGAGGATGTATAGGGCGAAGACTTTGCTCTTGCTGATCTGTGTTGTCGTTGGGAGGAATGTCTTTAGGCTGAGCATTGTCTTCATGTGGATCAGGTGCTGAGATGATAAGTTCTTGTTCAAGATGAGCTTCAGAAGGTATAATCTCTCCAGTTCCCATAAGCTTGATTGATTCACTAGCTGGAACTTCATCTAGCACATTTGGCAGTTGCTCTCTTTGTGACCCATTGGTCTCATCGAACCGCACATCCACTGTTTCAACCACTTTGTAATGAAAGAGATTGAAGACTCTATAGGAGTGCGAATCCTTTCCATATCCAAGCATAAAACCCTCATGTGCTTTTGGTGCAAATTTTGAGGTGTGATGTGGGTCCTTGATCCAGCACCTTGCGCCAAATACTCTGAAGTAACTGACATTTGGCTTTATGCCAGTAAGGAGCTCATAAGATGTCTTGTTCAGAAGCTTGTGGAGATAAACAAGATTGATTGTATGGCATGCAGTGTCAATGGCTTCAGTCCAAAATTTTCTTGGAGTCTTGTATTCATCTAGCATCGTTCTGGCCATCTCAATGAGTGTTCTGTTCTTGCGTTCGACGGCGCCATTCTGCTGTGGCGTGTACGGAGCTGAGAATTCATGTGTGATGCCCAAGGTATCAAGATATGTATCAAGGCCAGTGTTCTTGAATTCAGTGCCATTGTCACTTCTGATGTGCTTTATCTTGGCGCCGTAATTGTTCATAGCTCGATTGGCGAAGCGTCTGAAGACATCCTGCACTTCAGTCTTGTCAAGGATTATGTGCACCCAGGTATATCTAGAGTAATCATCAACAATGACAAAGCCATAGAGGCAAGCAGTAGTAGTAAAAGTTGAGTAGTGAGTGGGACCAAAAAGATCCATGTGAAGCAGTTCGAAGGGTCGAGTAGTGGTCATGATTGTCTTCGAGGGATGTTTTGCCCTCGTCATCTTCCCTGCTTCACAGACACCGCATAAGTGATCTTTCTTGAACTTGACGCCCTCGATGCCTGTGACATGTTTCTTCTTCGCAAGGGTGTGGAGGTTCCTCATGCCAGCATGCCCAAGCCTCCGATGCCAAAGCCAGCATTCTGAAGCTTTTGCAAGAAGACATACTGCAAGTTGTGGCCCTGCTGAGAAATCTACTGCGTGCAAATCATCTTTTCGATACCCTTCAAACACTAGAGACTTGTCAGATTCCATTAGTACAAGGCAACGATATTTTCCAAACATTACAATCATGTTCAAATCGCAAAGCATTGAGACAGACATTAAGTTGAAGCCAAGGGATTCAACAAGCATGACTTTATCCATGTGTTGATCCCTTGAGATTGCAACTCTACCTAGACCCAATACCTTACTTTTACCAGTGTCAGCAAATGTGATGTGGCTCTTGTCGCATGGACGTAAGGTTGAGTCCATAAGAAGGCTTCTTTTGCCAGTCATGTGATTTGTACACCCACTGTCAATAATCCATTCTGAAGACTTTGAAGACGCTGGTGTCGTACCCTACAGTGCAGTTAGGGGGATAGGCTTCACGAAGAGAATTGTGAAGCAAAAACATTTGACGAACCAGTGGGTTATGAAAACTTAGATCCAGATTAGGACTAATAGGGAGAGTAGCATGCGATTCAGGAACGAAGTACATAATGATGCCATTCGGGCATTTTATCTTGCGCCCTACAAGTTTTTTAAGGTCCCCATCAATAGCGTCAGAAGATTTTGTTTTTCTGCTGGAGACCTTTCCCTGCAAAAGAGAGTTAAGCTTTCTTAACCACCCACATCTTCAAGGGTGGCTTAGAAGCAATAAGTCTAAGTGCATCATCTGAGAATTTTGGTTTTGGAGCCCTAGCAAACAGTCTAGCAGGCGGACAATAGTACTCATAAGAATGGGCAGAATAATTTTTGGTCATATGAACATGACGGTTTGATGAACCGCTCTCATATTCATATGCCTGAGTATGGTTTCCCTGCAAAACATTTGCGTTAGTGTGACTCAGGTGAGTCCTCTGTCTGCATGAAGCCTTTGGACCGAGGTTTGTCTTCTTCATGTGAGGTATCATGAAGACATTCACAGGAAGATTTTCCAGACACTTTTTCGGAACCCAGATCTTCTTCATAGGCGGTCCATTCCTGCAGTTAGTACCAATGTACCTGGCAAACACTACACCATTCTGATTTCTAAACAGTACATAGTTTGCATCAAAGGATTCATCAATGATAATGGGGTTAGCACAGGTGAAGCCAGATAAATTGGAGTACTGCTCAGGTTTCCAGTAAGAGCCATCTGCATTTATTTTTCTTATGAACCCTACACCCTCTTTCCTAGGGTTTCGGTTCAGAATCTGCTTTTTCAGGACATCACATAGCGTCTGATGCCCTTTAAGGCTTCTGTACATCCCTGTTTCAAGCAATGTCTTCAACCTAGCATTCTCATCAGCAATAGTAGTGGTATCCTCAGCAGAGGGGTTAGTTACCACATCAACATTTGAAGATATTGCAACAGCAGTAGCAGTGGAACATTCAGCAACAGAAGTAGCATTATCACGCTCAATGCATTTAAGACATGGTGGTTCAAATCCTTCCTGAGCGGAACTGATCTGTTTGACGCAAGTGACTCGTTTTCCTTTTGAAGATCCTCATGAGCCGCTCTCAATTTCTCAAGTTCTTGCTTCCTTTGAAGATAATCATAGGAAAGCTTTTCATGAGTTGTTGAGAGAGTATCTTGACGATCTTCAAGTTCCTGATACTTAACGTGAAGATTTTTTATGTCTTCAATTAAGGATTCAGATCGAGTCATTTCAGCACCCAACAGATCATCGCTTCTGTCTAACAGTTTTTGAATATGTTCCATGGCTTTCTGTTGTTCAGTTGCAAATTTAGCGAGTGTTTTGTAACTGGGTTTTGAATCACAATTAGAGTCATCGTCACTAGATGTTTGATAGTAAGTAGTGTGTTTGTTTACCTTGGCACCGCGTGCCATGAAGCAGTAGGTAGGAGTGGAGTAGTCCTTGTCATTTGCATCGGTGTCGGTGATGAAGTCATTATATTCAGTGTTGAAGATGGACTTGGCGACGTATGCTGTAGCCAGACTTGCAATGCCAGAATCAGACTCCTCTTCAGACTCCACCTCTGCCTCCTCAGAAGCAGACTCCTCCTCTGAATCCATTTCCTTGCCAACAAACACACGTGCCTTGCCAGATGAGCTCTTCTTGTGTGATGAAGACTTTGAGGAAGACTTGGAAGAAGACTTTGTGTATTTCTTCTTCTTCTTGTCGTCAGAGTCATATTCCTTGCTCTTCTTCTTCTTTCTGTTCTCATTGTCCCACTGTGGACACTCAGAGATGAAGTGTCCAGTTTTCTTGCACTTGTGGCATGTTTTCTTCTTGTAGTCATGAGCAAAAGCTTCATTATTCCTTGAGCTTGATCGTGAAGACTTTCTGAAGCCTTTCTTCTTGGTGAATTTTTGGAACTTCTTCACTAGCATTGCAAGTTCCCTTCCAATGTCTTCAGGATCATCAGAACTGCTGTCAGATTCTTCTTCAGATGAGGAAACAGCTTTTGCCTTCAAGGCACGAGTTCGCCCATAGTTTGGACCATAGATATCTCTTTTCTCCGAAAGCTGAAACTCATGTGTATTGAGCCTCTCAAGTATGTCAGACGGATCGAGTGTCTTGAAATCAGGACATTCTTGGATCATCAGGGCCAGGATGTCAAACAAACTATCAAGTGATCTCAGCAGCGTCTTGACGACTTCGTGTTTGGTAATCTCAGTGTCGCCGAGGGCTTGAAGCTCATTTGTGATGTCAGTGAGTCGGTCAAATGTGTGCTGCACATTCTCATTGTCATTTCACTTGAAGCGATTGAAGAGATTGCGAAGGACACTGATTCTTTGATCTCTCTGGGTTGAGATGCCTTCATTGACCTTGGAGAGCCAGTCCCACACCAGCTTGGATGTCTTCAAGGCACTCACACGGCCATACTGTCCTTTGGTCAGATGACCACAGATGATGTTCTTGGCAGTAGAGTCCAGTTGAACAAATTTCTTGACATCAGCAGCAGTGATACCTTCTCCAGCCTTGGGAATGCCGTTCTCGACGACATACCATAGGTCGACCTCAATGGCTTCAAGATGCATACGCATCTTATTCTTCCAGTAGGGATATTCAGTTCCATCGAAGACGGGGCACGCAGCGGAGACTTTAATTATCCCTGCAGTCGACATAGCTAAAACTCCAGGGGTTAAACCGAATCACACAGAACATGGGAGCACCAGGCTCTGATACCAATTAAAAGTGCGTTATATCGACTAGAGGGGGGGTGAATAGGTGATTTTTATGAAAGTCTTCAAAACGTGGGAGTTATGAAGACAAACAGTGGAGATATGCCTATTACTATGCAGCGGAAGTTAGACTACACTAGGAAAGCCATGGTCAAGTATCAACAGAGTGAAAGCACAGTGACAAATAGCTGTAGTGTGATAAGGATCAGGTAGGAAGATACTATGAAGCCAAACAGATCATACACTCATGTTGTGAAGACAAAAGATAGAACAGACACGCAATGACTTCACAATGAGTGATCAGTAAGTAAAAGGAAGTGAAGAT
Organism: Triticum dicoccoides; assembly: GCF_002162155.2. Taxonomy (NCBI): domain Eukaryota; kingdom Viridiplantae; phylum Streptophyta; class Magnoliopsida; order Poales; family Poaceae; genus Triticum; species Triticum dicoccoides. Next base: position 151,023,006 of record NC_041386.1, read on the forward strand.
GAAACCAGTGACTCGTTGAAGACAATGATGTGTTGGACCAGTTCCAGTTGCTGTGACAACTGTACGTCTGGTTGGAGCGGCTAGGTATTTAAACCTTAGGACACACAGTCCCGGACACCCAATCCTGAACACGCAGCTCAGGACACCAAGTCCTCACCGTATTCTTCTTGAGCTAAGGTCACATAGTCCTCGCCCAATCACTCTGGTAAGTCTTCAAGGTAGACTCCCAAACCTTCACAGACTTCGTTCACTGGCAATCCACAATGTCTCTTGGATGCTCTGAACGCGACGCCTAACCGTCTGGGGATGCACAGTCCTCAAGTGTAATAAGTCTTCAGATCACACAGACAGGAAGACTTAAGTGATGCCCAATTCTCTCTGGCTCTGGTGGTTAGGGCTTTATCCTCGCAAGGAATTCTCTCTCTCAAAGGCTTCGAGGTGGGTTGCTCTCAAACGACAAAAGCCGTACTCTCAATCTGAGCAGCCAACCGTTTATGGTTGTAGGGGGTGGGCTATTTATAGCCACTTGGCAACCCGACCTGATTTGACCGAAATGACCCTGGGTCACTCAGGAACTGACACGTGTCCCAACGGTCAAATTTCAAACTCACATGGCAACTTTACTTGGGCTACAAGCAAAACTGACTTGTCCGGCTCTGGACAAGATTCGCTCTCATTGTCTTCACTCGAAGACATAGGTTTTTGGTTTAGGCATCACTTCAGTCATTCTGACTGGTTCTCCAGGACCCCACTTAACAGTACGGTGGTTCCTATGACTCAACACAAAAGAAAAAGAACTACGAAAGATCTAAGTCTTCGAGCTCCATATGCTTCATATCATGTCTTCTTTTGTCATAGTCTTCAATGTGAATATCTTCATATACCACCTTTGACTTCAATGTCTTCATACATTTTTAGGGGTCATCTCTGGTAGTAAAACCGAATCAATGAGGGACTTCTACCTGTGTTATCCTGCAATTCTCACAAACACATTAGTCCCTCAACTAGGTTTGTCGTCAATACTCCAAAACCAACTAGGGGTGGCACTAGATGCACTTACATTAACCAAGTCTCTAACCCACCTTGTCCTAGCAAACCGTTGTTTGGCTATGTTACCGCTTTGCTCAGCCCCTCTTATAGCATTGTTAGTTGCAGGTGAAGATTGAAGTTTGTTCCTTGTTGGAACATGGAGATGTTGTTCCTTGTTGGAACATGTTTACTTGTTGGGATATCACAATATATCTTATTTAATTAATGCATCTATATACTTGGTAAAGGGTGGAAGGCTCGGCCTTATGCCTGGTGTTTTGTTCCACTCTTGCCGCCCTAGTTTCCGTCATATCGGTGTTATGTTCCCGGATTTTGCGTTCCTTACGCAGTTAGGTAATAATGGGAACCCCTTGACAGTTCGCCTTGAATAAAACTCCTCCAGCAATGCCCAACCTTGGTTTTACCATTTGCACTAACAACCTACCACCTTCCCTTGGGTTCTGCAGACTCAAGGGTCATCTTTATTCTAACCCCCCCCCCCTCGGGCCAGTGCTCCTCTGAGTGTTGGTCCGAACTGAGCTGCCTGCGGGGCCACCTTAGGGAAACTTGAGGGTTGGTTTTACTCGTAGCTAGTCTCATCTGAGTGTGCCCTGAGAAAGAGATATGTGCAGCTCCTATCGGGATTTGTCGGCACATTCGGGCGGTGTTGCTGGTTTTGTTTTAACCTGTCGAAGTGTCTTGAAGAACCGAGGTACCGAGTCTGATCGGAACGTCTCGGGAGGAGGTCTATTCCTTCATTGACCGTGAGAGCTTGTCATGGGCTAAGTTGGGACACCCCTGCAGGGATTTGAACTTTCGAAAGCCGTGCCTGCGGTTATGGGCAGATGAGAATTTGTTAACGTCCGGTTGTAGAAAACCTGAAGTTTACCTTAATTAAAATACACCAATCGCGTGTGTTACCGTGATGGTCTCTTCTCGGCGGGGTCCGGGAAGTGAACACGGTGTTGGAGTTATGCTTGACGTAGGTTGTTCTAGGATCACTTCTTGATCATAGTTGTTCGACCGTGCTTTTGCCTTCTCTTCTCGCTCTCTTTTACGAATAGGTTAGCCACCATATATGCTAGTCGCTTGTTGAAGCTCCACCTCATACCTTTACCTTACCCATAAGCTTAAATAGTCTTGATCGCGAGGGTGCGAGATTGCTGAGTCCCCGTGACTCACAGATACTTCCAAAACCAGTTTGCAGGTGCCGATGAGTCCGTGCAGATGACGCAACCAAGCTCAGGAGGAGCTCGATGAAGATCTTGTCCTTTATGTTGTTTGGTTCTAGTCGATCAGTAGTGGAGCCCAGTTGGGGTCGATCGGGGACCTTGTCGCATTTGGGGTTCTTTTATTTTGGCTCCGTAGTCGGGCCCTTATTGTATTTGGATGTTGTAATGCTTTATTCATGTATTTGTGTGAAGTGGCGATTGTAAGCCAACTATGTATCTTTTCCCTTATGTATTACATGGGTTGTGTGAAGATTACCTCACTTGCGACATTGCTTTCAATGCGGTTATGCCTCTAAGTCGTGCTTCGACACGTAGGAGATATAGCCGCATCGAGGGCGTTACAGATAGCACCTCTGGAAAGATGGCAAAGCATATAACAAAACTCATGTAGAGCACAGGGGCATATCATGCACACATTAATCATGGCAAAAATGACAAATAGCTATTTGGTGCAGCAGATCTGACAATTAACTCAAATAGCACTCTTCCAACAGCATTTTGGGCATCAATATGAACATAAATGAAAATGATGCAATGAGATGAAATGATGTGCTCTCTGAGACGAATATTTTGATATGTTAAACGCCCAAAACAGATCTACGGATGCAAAGTTACGGCACGATGAACATGGCAATAAAATTAGGGTTAGGGATAAAATTCAACCCGAGATCCAGATCTGGATCTGAGGTACTGTAGCAGCACGGTTCCCGAGGATCACCAGAAAACTCGAGGTCGTCGGAGAACTTGCCGCGGGGAGGAGCCAGTCGGAGGAGGAGGCGCGGGGCCGGAGTTGGTGGTGGTCGGAACCGCGCGGCGCGGTCGCCGGCGTGGTCGTGGGCGGCACCGACCGGCGAGGAGTGCGGCGGCCCGGGCGCCGGAGTTGAGGCAAGGGGTGGCGAGGAGCTCCGGCCACCGGAGTTGGCGAAGGGCGGCGAGGAGCTCCCTGGCGCGGCGCGGCGAGGGAGGAAGACGCGGGCGGCGCGCGGGCTCGGAGGGCCGGACGCGGGCTCTCCGGGCCGCGGCGGGTGGCGGCGGCGCTTGCCACGTGGCGGCTCACGATTCGCTGCGAGCGGCGGCGGACTCTGTCCGGCCGGGCCGGACGTGTCCGGTGCGGTGAGGAGCGGGGAAAATTAGGGTTTCGGGGAAGAAGGAGACGTGAATTTCGGAGGGGGGCTATTTATAGGCATAGGAGGAGCTAGGAGAGTCCAAATGAGGTGCGGTTTTCGGCCACGCGATCGTGATCGAACGCTCTAGAAGATGGAGAGGGTTTTGGTGGGTTTTGGGCCAAATTGAAGGGCTGTTGGGCTGCAACACACGCAAGGCCTTTTCGGTCCCTCGCTTAACCGTTGGAGCATCAAACAAAGTCCAAATGGTACGAAACTTGACAGGCGGTCTTCCGATAGTAAACCAAGGCCGCTTGGCAAGTCTTGGTCCAATCTGGAAATGTTTAACCCCCACACATGAAAGGAAGGTAGAAAGGACCACCGGAGGAGATAGGAGCGCCGGAATGCAAAACGGGCAACGGGGAAAAGCTCGGATGCATGAGACGAACACGTATGCAAATGCAATGCACATGATGACATGATATGAGATGCATGACAACGGCAACAACACACGGAGACAAAAACTCGAACCCAAGAAAATAAAATAACTTAGCGCCAGAAACGGCAAGAGTTGGAGTACATGTTAGGTAAATTACATCTAGGGTGTTACAATCATCTTATAATGCTACCGTCAATCAAAGCAAGATAAGATGCATAAAAGATAAACATCACATGCAATCAATATAAGTGATATGATATGGCCATCATCATCTTGTACTTGTGATCTCCATCGTAGCATCGTTGTCGTCTCGCCAATCTTATGCTTCCACGACTATCGCTACCGCTTAGTGATAAAGTAAAGCATTATAACATGATCGTATTGCATACAATAAAGCGACAACCATATGGCTCCTGCCAGTTGCCGATAACTCGGTTACAAAACATGATCATCTCATACAATAAAATTTAGCATCATGTCTTGACCATATCACATCACAACATGCCCTGCAAAAACAAGTTAGACGTCCTCTACTTTGTTGTTGCAAGTTTTACGTGGCTGCTACGGGCTTAGCAAAAACCGTTCTTACCTACGCATCAAAACCACAATGATAGTTTGTCAAGTTGGTGCTGGTTTAACCTTCGCAAGGACCGGGCATATCCACACTTGGTTCAACTAAAGTTGGAGAAACTGACACCCGCCAGCCACCTGTGTGCAAAGCACGTCGGTAGAACCAGTCTCGCGTAAGCGTACGCGTAATGTCGGTCCGGGCCGCTTCATCCAACAATACCGCCGAACCAAAGTATGACATGCTGGTAAGCAGTATGACTTATATCGCCCACAACTCACTTGTGTTCTACTCGTGCACAACATCAACGCATAAAACCTAGGCTCGGATGCCACTGTTGGGGAACGTAGTAATTTCAAAAAAATTCCTACGCACACACAAGATCATGGTGATGCATAGCAACAAGAGGGGAGAGTGTAGTCTATGTACCCTCGTAGACCGGCAACGGAAGCATTGACACAACATATAGGAAGTAGTCGTACGTCTTCCCGATCTGACCGATCCAAGTACCGAACGTACGGCACCTCCGAGTTCTGCACACGTTCAACTCGGTGACGTCCCTCGAGCTCTGATCCAGCAGAACGTTAAGGGAGAGTTTCGTCAGCATGATGGCGTGATGACAGTGATGATGTTCTACCGACGCAGGGCTTCGCCTAAGCACTGCTACGATATGACCGAGGTGGAATATGGTGGAAGGGGGCACCGCACACGGCTAAGGAACGATCACGAAGATCAACTTGTGTGTCATGGGGTGCCCCCTTGCCCCTGTATATAAAGGAGGGAGAAGGGGAGGTGCGGCCGGCCCTACGGGTGCGCCTGGAGGAGTCCTACTCCCACTGGGAGTAGGACTCCCCCCTCTTGCCTTGTTGGAAAAGGAAGGGGGAAGGGAGAAAGAGGAAAGGGGGGCGCTGCCCCCTTCCTTGTCCTATTTGGACTAGGGGGGAGGGGCGCGCGGCCTGCCCTGGCCGGCCCTCCTCTTCTCCCTTATGGCCCATGTAGGCCCAATAACCCCGGGGGGGGGTTCCGGTAACCCCCCGGTACTCCGGTAAAATCCCGATTTTACCCAGAATGTTTCCGATATCCAAATATAGGCTTCCAATATATAAATCTTTATGTCTCAACCATTTCGAGACTCCTCGTCATGTCCGTGATCACATCCGGGACACCGAACAACCTTCGGTACATCAAAACACAAAAACCCTAATTACGATCGTCACCGAACTTTAAGCGTGCGGACCCTACGGGTTCGAGAACTATGTAGACATGACCGAGACACGTCTCCGGTCAATAACCAATAGCGGAACCTGGATGCTCATATTGGCTCCTACATATTCTACGAAGATCTTTATCGATCAGACCGCATAACAACATACGTTGTTCCCTTTGTCATCGGTATGTTACTTGCCCGAGATTCGATTGTCGGTATCTCAATACCTAGTTCAATCTCGTTACCAGCAAGTCTCTTTACTCATTCCGTAATACATCATCCCGCAACTAATTTCTTAGTTGCAATGCTTGCAAGGCTTAAGTGATGTGCATTACCAAGAGGGCCCAGAGATACCTCTCCGACAATCGGAGTGACAAATCCTAATCTCGAAATACGCCAACCCAACAAGTACCTTCGGAGACACCTATAGAGCACCTTTATAATCACCCAGTTACGTTGTGACGTTTGGTAGCACACAAAGTGTTCCTCCGATAAACGGGAGTTGCATAATCTCATAGTCATAGGAACATGTATAAGTTATGAAGAAAGCAATAGCAACAAACTAAACGATCAAGTGCTAAGATAACGGAATGGGTCAAGTCAATCACATCATTCTCCTAATGATGTGATCCCGTTAATCAAATGACAACTCATGTCATGGTTAGGAAACATAACCATCTTTGATCAACGAGCTAGTCAAGTAGAGGCATACTAGTGACACTCTTTTTGTCTATGTATTCACACATGTATTATGTTTCCGGTTAATACAATTCTAGCATGAATAATAAACATTTACCATGATATAAGGAAATAAATAATAACTTTATTATTGCCTCTAGGGCATATTTCCTTCAGAAAGTGACTAGATGAATTCCCATGTGTCCTTAAGAACACTTTGCTTGCTATAAGGGAAATTTCCGAACTATCCTTTGCTATAAAAAGGATTGGGCTACCTTATTGCACCTTTGTTACTATTGCTACTTGTCACTTGTTAGGAATTATCTTGCTATCAAACTATCTGTCACCGATAATTTCAGTGCTTGCAGAAAATACCTTGCTAAAAACCGCTTGTCATTTCCTTCCACTCCTTGTTGGGTTCGACACTCTTACTTATCGAAAGGACTATGATTGATCCCCTATACTTGTGGGTCATCAGCCACCAATGACAGTCGATTCCGACGGATCTTGGGTAGTGGGTCACAAACTATTAGTCTAGATACGACGGTAATTAGGACATGAGGTTTTACCCAGGTCCGGGCTCTCTTGAAGAGGTAATACCCTACGTCCTACTTTTGCTTGTATTGATTAGGGATGGAGTACGAAGTACATGTGATCTACAATGAGATTGTTGTTTGCATGAAATATGGTCTATCGATTAGCCTAGCTTTGGTATAAGTTACCGGAGACCTAGAATAACAGGTGTCCTAGTTGGCTACGTCAATGAAGATGAGCCCTACACAGATACATAGTCCTTTGTCTTCCATGCCAAGGCTTCTGGAGTCTTCTGTATCAACATGGATTGCTCGAAGTGGCCCAGACAGAACCGACAAGGGGGGTCCCGGCCCACTTCCCCGGGAGTCGACATGGTGAGGCCCCCCTGATACGTCCATTTTGCATCATGCTTTTATATCGATATTCATTGCATTATGGACTGTTATTTCACTTTATGTCACAATACTTATGGCTATTCTCTCTTATTTTACAAGGTTTACATAAGGAGGGAGAATGCCGGCAGCTAGAATTCTGGGCTGGAAAAGGAGCAAATATTAGAGACCTATTCTGTGCAACTCCAAAAGTCCTGAAACTCCACGGAACATCTTGAAATAAATAAAGAAAAATCATCGCCAAAGATGAAGGCCAGGTGGACCACATCCTGCTCACGAGGGTGGGGGGGTGCCCCCCCTAGGGCGCGCCCCCTACCTCGTGGGCCCCCTGGTGGCTCTCCGACGTCCATCTTCTCCTATATGAGATCTTTCGATGAGAAAAAAATCTAAAGGAACTTTTCGGGACGAGACTCCACCGCCATGAGGCGGAACCTTGTCGGATCCAATCTAGAGCTCCGGCAGAGCTGTTCTGCCGGGGATACTTCCCTCCGGGAGGGGGAAATCATCACCATCGTCATCACCAACACTCCTCTCATTGGGAGAGGGCAATCTCCATCAACATCTTCACCAGCACCATCTCATCTCCAAACCCTAGTTCATCTCTTGTATCCAATTCTTGTCTCAAAGTCCGGGATTGGTGCTAGTAGGTTGCTAGTACTGTTGATTACTCCTTGTAGTTGATGCTAGTTGGTTTATTTGGTGAAAGATCATATGTTCAGATCCTATATGCATATTATTAACCCTCTGATTATGAACATGAATATGCTTTGTGAGTAATTACGTTTGTTCCTGAGGACAAGGGAGAAGTCTTGCTATTAGTAGTCATGTGAATTTGGTATTCGTTTGATATTTTGATAAGATGTATGTTGTCTAGCCTCTAGTGGTGTTATGTGAACGTCGACTACATAACACTTCAGCATTATTTGGGCCTAGAGGAAGGCATTGGCAAGTAATAAGTAGATGATGGGTTGCTAGAGTGACAGAAGCTTAAACCCTAGTTTATGTGTTGCTTTGTAAGGGGCTGATTTGGATCCACATGTTTCATGCTATGGTTAGGTTTACCTTAATACTTTTGTTGTAGTTGCGGATGCTTGCAAAAGAGGTTAATCATAAGTGGGATGCTTGTTCAAGTAAGAACATCACCCAAGCACCGGTCCACCCACATATCAAATTATCAAAGTATCGAACGCGAATCATATGAACGTGATGAAAACTAGCTTGACGATATTCCCATGTGTCCTCGGGAGAGCTTTTCCTATTATAAGAGTTTGTTCCGGCTTGTCCTTTGCTACAAAAGGATTGGGCCACCTTGCTGCACTTTATTTACTTTTTTTACTTGTTGGTCGTTATAATCTATCTTATCACAAAACTATCTGTTACCACTTATTTCAGTACTTGCGGAGAATACCTTGCTGAAAACCGCTTATCATTTCCTTCTGCTCCTCATTGGGTTCGACACTCTTACTTATAGAAAGGACTACGATAGATCCCCTATACTTGTGGGTCATCAAGACTCTTTTCTGGCGCCGTTGCCGGGGAGTGTAGCGCCTTTGGTAGGTGGAATTTGGTAAGGAAAAATTTATATAGTGTGCTGAAATTTACTGTCACTTGTTACTATGGAAAGTAATTCTCTAAGGGGCTTGTTCGGGGTATCTTCACCACATCCAGTAGAGCAAAGAGTTGCTCCTCGACCTACTGAACCTATTGAAAATGAAACTCCTTTTGAATTTCCGTCGGTATGATGGAAAAACTGCTAGCTAACCCTTTTACAGGAGATGGAACAAAGCATCCTGATGAGCACTTAATATATGTGGATGAAGTTTGTGGATTATTTAAGCTTGCAGGTATACCCGATGATGTTGCTAAGAAGAAGGTCTTCCCTTTATCTTTGAAGGGAGACACATTGATATGGTATAGGCTATGTGATGATATGAGATCATGGGACTATAAAAGATTGAAGTTGGAATTTCATCAAATGTATTACCCTATGCATCTTGTTCATTGTGATCGCAATTATATATATAATTTCTGGCCTCGCGAAGGAGAAAGCATCGCTCAAGCTTGGGGGAGGCTTAAATCAATGTTATATTCGTGCCCCAATCATGAGCTCTCAAGAGAAATGATCATTCAAAATTTTTATGCTCGGCTTTCTGAAAACAATCGCACCATGCTCGATACTTCTTGTGCTGGCTCTTTTATGATGAAGACTATTGAATTTAAATGGAATTTGTTGGATAGAATTAAACGCAACTCTGAAGATTGGGACCTCTACGATGGTAAGGAGTCAGGTATGACACCTAAGTTTGATTGTGTTAAATCTTTTATGGACACCGATATTTTCCGTAAGTTTAGCACTAAATATGGACTTGACTCTGAGATAGTAGCTTCTTTCTATGAATCTTTTGCTGCTTATGTTGATCTCCCTAAGGAGAAGTGGTTTAAATATCATCCTCCCATAGAAGTAAAAGTAGCTGCACCTATTAAAGTTGAAGAAAAGACTGTCACTTATAATGATCCTATTGTTCCTACTTCTTATATTGAGAAACCACCTTTCCCTGTTAGAATAAAGGATCATGCTAAAGCTTCAATTGTTGTTCGTAAAAGCAATATTAGAACTTATACACCCCCTGAGCAAGTTAAAGTAGAACCTAATATTGCTATTGTTAAAGATCTCTTGTCTGATAATATTGATGGGCATGTTATTCAGTTCGAAGGTGAAACTGCTAGAATTGCTAAACCTTGTGATAAAGATAAACATAGACATGTGGTAGGCGTGCCTGTTATTTCTGTTAAAATAGGAGATCATTGTTATCATGGCTTATGTGATATGGGTGCTAGTGTTAGTGTAATACCTATTGACTTATACGAAGAAATTAAGAATGAAATTGCACCTGCTGAGTTAGAAGGTATTGATGTCACAATTAAACTTGCCAATAGAGATACTATTTCACCAATTGGAATTGTTAGAGATGTTGAAGTCTTATGTGGGAAAACTAAATATCCTGCTGATTTTCTTGTTCTTGGTTCCCCACAAGATAGCTTTTGTCCCATTATATTTGGTAGACCCTTCTTAAACACTATCAATGCTACCATAGATTGCACAAAGAATGTTGTTACTGTTGGCTTAGATGATATGGTTCATGAGTTTAATTTCTCTAAATTTAGTAAACAACATCATGAGGAAGAATTACCTAGTAAGGATGAAATTATTGGCCTTGCTTCTATTGCCGTACCTCCTAGAGATCCTTTAGAACATTATCTGCTAGACCATGAAAATGATATGTTCATGAATGAAAGAAGGGAAATAGATGAAGTATTCTTTAAACAGGAACCTATTCTGCAACATAATTTGCCTGTTGAAATTTTAGGGGATCCTCCTCCACCCAAAGGTGATCCCGTGTTTGAGCTTAAACCGTTGCCTGATAATCTTAAATATGCTTATCTTGATGAAAATAAGATACATCATGTTATTATTAGTGCTAACCTTTCAGAGCATGAAGAAGAAAGATTATTGAAAACTATGAAGAAGCATCGTGCTGCTATTGGATATGCTCTTGATGATCTTAAGGGCATTAGTCCCACTCTATGTTAACATAAAATAAATTTGGAAGCATATGCCAAACCAGTTCGTGATCCTCAACGACGTCTGAATCCTAAAATGAAAGAAGTGGTAAGAAAAGAAATACTAAAGCTTATGGAGGCAGGTATAATCTATCCCATTGCTGATAGTGAGTGGGTAAGTCCTGTCCATTGTGTCCCTAAGAAGGGAGGTATTACTGTTGTTCCTAATGATAAAGATGAATTGATTCCACAAAGAATTATCACAGGTTATAGGATGGTAATTGATTTTCGCAAATTAAATAAAGCTACTAAGAAAGATCATTACCCCTTACCTTTTATTGATCAAATGCTAGAAAGATTATGCAAACATACACACTATTGCTTTCTAGATGGTTATTCTAGTTTCTCTCAAATACCTGTGTCGGCTAGAGATCAATCAAAGACTACTTTTACATGCCCTTTTGGTACTTTTGCTTATAGACGTATGCCTTTTGGTCTATGTAATGCACCTGCTACCTTTCAAAGATGCATGATGGCTATATTCTCTGACTTTTGTGAAAAGATTTGTGAGGTTTTCATGGACGATTTTTCCGTCTATGGTTCCTCTTTTGATGATTGCTTGAGCAATCTTGATCAAGTTTTGCAGAGATGTGAAGAAACTAATCTTGTCTTGAATTGGGAAAAGTGCCACTTTATGGTTAATGAAGGTATTGTCTTGGGGCATAAAGTTTCTGAAAGAGGTATTGAAGTTGATAAAGCCAAGGTCGATGCTATTGAAAAGATGCCATGTCCCAAGGACATCAAAGGTATAAGAAGTTTCCTTGGTCATGTTGGATTTTATAGGAGGTTCATTAAGGACTTCTCAAAAATTTCTCGGCCTCTGACTAATTTATTGCAAAAAGATATACCATTTGTCTTTGATGATGATTGTGTAGAAGCATTTGAAATACTTAAGAAAGCATTAGTCTCTACACCTGTTGTTCAGCCACCTGATTGGAACCTATCCTTTGAAATTGTGTGTGATGCTAGTGATTATGTTGTAGGTGCTTTTCTAGGGCAAAGAGTTGATAAGAAATTAAATGTTATTCATTATGCTAGTAAGACTCTAGACAATGCTCAAAGAAATTATGCTACTACTGAAAAAGAGCTTTTAGCAGTTGTATTTGCTTGTGATAAGTTCAGATCTTATATTGTTGATTCTAAAGTAACTATTCAAACTGATCATGCTGCTATTAAATATCTTATGGAAAAGAAAGATGCTAAACCTAGACTTATTAGATGGTTTCTCTTGCTACAAGAATTTGATTTGCATATTGTTGATAGAAAGGGGGCTGAGAACCCCGTTGCATACAACTTGTCTAGGTTAGAGAATGTTCTTGATGACCCACTACCTATTAATGATAGCTTTCCTGATGAACAATTAAATGTTGTAAGTACTTCTCGTAGTACTCCATGGTATGCTGATTATGCTAATTATATTGTTGCTAAATTTATACCACCTAGCTTCACATACCAACAAAAGAAAAAGTTTTCTATGATTTAAGACATTACTTTTGGGATGACCCACATCTTTATAAAGAAGGAGTAGATGGTGTTATTAGACGTTGTGTACCTGAGCATGAACAGGAACAGATCCTATGCAAGTGTCATTCCGAGGCTTATGGAGGACACCACGCTGGAGATAGAACTGCACATAAGGTATTGCAATCTGGTTTTTATTGGCCTACTCTCTTCAAGGATGCCCGTAAGTTTGTCTTGTCTTGTGATGAATGTCAAAGAATTGGTAATATTAGTAGACGTCAAGAAATGCCTATGAATTATTCACTTGTTATTGAACTGTTTGATGTTTGGGGCTTTGATTATATGGGACCTTTTCCTGCCTCTAATGGATATACACATATTCTAGTTGATGTTGATTACGTTACTAAGTGGGTAGAAGCTATTCCAACTAGTAGTGTTGATCATAACACTTCTATTAAAATGCTTAAAGAAGTTATTTTTCCGAGGTTTGGAGTCCCTAGATATTTAATGACTGATGATGGCTCACACTTTATTCATGGTGCTTTCCGTAAAATGCTTGCTAAGTATGATGTTAATCATAGAATTGCATCTCCTTATCACCCTCAGTCTAGTGGTCAAGTAGAGTTGAGCAATAGAGAGCTCAAATTAATTTTGCAAAAGACTGTTAATAGGTCTAGAAAGAATTGGTCCAAGAAACTTGATGATGCATTATGGGCTTATAGAACTGCATACAAAAATCCTATGGGTATGTCTCCGTATACAATGGTTTATGGAAAAGCATGTCACTTACCTCTCGAACTAGAACATAAGGCATATTGGGCTATTAAAGATCTCAACTATGATTTTAAACTTGCCGGTGAGAAGAGGTTATTTAATATTAGCTCACTTGATGAATGGAGAACCCAAGCTTATGAAAATGCCAAGTTGTTTAAAGAAAAAGTTAAAAGATGGCATGACAAAAGGATACAAAAGCGTGAGTTTAATGTAGGTGATTATGTATTGCTATACAACTCTTGTTTAAGATTTTTTGCAGGCAAACTTCTCTCTAAATGGGAAGGCCCCTATGTTATCGAAGAGGTCTATCGTTCCGGTGCCATAAAGATCAACAACTTCGAAGGCACAAATCCGAAGGTGGTAAACGGTAAAAGAATTAAACATTATATCTCAGGTAATCCCATAAATGTTGAAACCAATATTATTGAAATCGTAACCCCGGAGGAATACATAAAGGACACTTTCCGGGGCATTTCAGACCCCGAAAAGGAATAGGTATGTGGTACGGTAAGTAAACCGACTCCAAAACAATTTTTAAGGCAATATTTCTCCGTTTTGGAATATTTAGAAAAATAGAAAAATAAGTAGCAGTCCGGGAAGGACACGAGGGCCCCACAAGGGTGGTGGGTGCGCCCTACCCCCTGGGCCCGCCCCCTACCTCGTGAGCACCTCGTGTGCCTTCCGAACTCCGTTTTCTTGCACGTTACGTATTTTGGTCGGTAAAAATTCACTATATATTCTCCTGAAGGTTTTGACTCCCGTATCACGCAAATATCCTCTGTTTTCGTTTCGAGCTGTCCCGTTGCAGATTAAATCAACATGTCTTCCCAGGATTCGGAAGGAGAAAGCCATGTGGATGATTACTTAGCAAATCCCAAGGTCTATGGAGATGTGGAACACGATGGTTGGACAACGGAGGAAGAAGAGGACTATGAACCCAAGGGGAAGGAGGAGACAAGCTCAGATGAAGATGAAGCCCCATTGCCTCAACCTGGGGACATGCACGTGGAGTTTGAAAAGTCAAGTCTCCCTGATAGGGTAAAGAAACCCAAGTTCGAGTTTATCCCTTTTCGCCTCTTGCAGGAAAATAAACAGGACCTATGCAAAAAGATATTAACCCTGGAGTGGGAGATTGATGATCTGAGGGATCAAAAGGCCGTCCTCAAGCGCAAATTAAGGGAGAAGCCTAAGCCATCAACTAAGTCATCATCACCACCACCTTCTTCACCGACAAAGGAGATATAATCACATGGGTATGGGCACTCCCCTTGGCAACTGCCAAGCTTGGGGGAGGTGCCCCGGTATCGTATCACAATCACAACTCATATCTTTACTGTTTTTCTTAGTTCGATCCTATTAGTAGTATCTTGATCTAGTAGAATAAATTTTATGGCATGATCTAGTTTTGAGTTTGCTTTATGATGTCTCTTTGTAATCTAGTCCGTGAGCTATATATAATAAAGATTAGTGTTGAGTCAAGGGCTTGATTATTTTGCCATGATCTTGGGTGAATAAAAGAAAGAGAAAAAGAATAAAAAGAAACAAAAAGTTCATATTGATCTTATTGAGAGTAATGACTTCACATAGAAAGAGTATGATGATTAAAAGTTGTTGGGAGTTTGCAAACATAGCTTTTGGTCATTGTTGCAATTAATAGGAAGTAATAAGGAAAGAGAGGTTTTCACATATAGATATATTATCATTGACATATTTTATGATTGGGAGCACTCATTAAAATATGACATGCTAAAGGGTTGATGTTGGACAAGGAAGACAACGTAATGAGTTATGTCTTTCTTATATCTGAGATAAAGTATGTTGTCATGGATCCTCTAACTTGTTGAGCTTGCCTTTCCCCCTCATGCTAGCCAAATTCTCAGCACCAAGTAGAAATACTACTTGTGCTTCCAAATACCCTTAAACCAGTTTTGCCATGAGTGTCCACCATATCTACCTATGGATTGAGTAAGATCCTTCAAGTAAGTTGTCATCGGTGCAAATCAATAAAAATTGCTCTAAATATGTATGATTTATTGGTGTGGGAGAAATAAGCTTTATACGATCTTGTGATGTGGAAGTAATAAAAGCGACGGACTACATGATAAAGGTTCATATCACAAGGGGCAATATAAAGTGACGTTCTTTCGCATTGAGATTTTATGCATCCAACCATAAAAGCGCATGGCAACCTCTGCTTCCCTCTGCGAAGGGCCTATCCTTTATTATTATCCTCTACCTTATGCAAGAGTCACGGTGATCTTCACCTTTTCTTTTTTTCATTTTATCCTTTGGCAAGCTCAGCATGTTGGAAAGAACATGATATATATATCTAATCGGATGTAGGGGAGCATGAACCATTATTGTTGACATTACCCTTGAGGTAAAAGGTTGTGGGGCAAAACTATAAGCCCCTATCTTTCTCTGTGTCCGATTAAAACTTCGTAACCACAAGTATCGCGTGAGTGTTAGCAATTATGAAGGACTAAATGATAGTTGAGTATGTGGACTTGCTTTTTAGCTCTGACATAGACTCTTTCCAATGTTTTGATAAATTGCAATTGCTTCAATGACTGAGATTATAGTTTGTCGGAGCCCAATAAGGTTTATGATTTATACTTTTGCATTGTGAATAGATCATCACTTGAACATAAGTAGTCATATGACAAAAGCTATATATGTTGCTATTATGAGAATAATCATGATGCCTTCATGTCCGTATTTTATTTTTATCGACGCCTCTACCTCAAAACATGAGGACATGTTTATTGTTATCGGCTTTTCGCTTGAGGACAAGCGAGGTCTAAGCTTGGGGGAGTTGATACGTCCATTTTGCATCATGCTTTTATA
Source organism: Triticum dicoccoides (assembly GCF_002162155.2). NCBI lineage: Eukaryota > Viridiplantae > Streptophyta > Magnoliopsida > Poales > Poaceae > Triticum > Triticum dicoccoides. The sequence goes on from NC_041386.1 coordinate 151,038,891, forward strand.
TCGATATTTATTGCATTATGGACTGTCATTTCACTTTATGTCACAATACTTATGGCTATTCTCTCTTATTTTACAAGGTTTACATAAGGAGGGAGAATGCCGGCAGCTGGAATTCTGGGCTGGAAAAGGAGCAAATATTAGAGACCTATTCTGCGCAACTCCAAAAGTCCTGAAACTCCATGGAACATCTTAAAATAAATAAAGAAAAATCCTCGCCAAAGATGAAGGCCAGGGGGGCCACACCCTGCTCACGAGGGTGGGGGCGCCCCCCTAGGGCGCGCCCCCCTACCTCGTGGGCCCCCTGGTGGCTCTCCAACGTCCATCTTCTCCTATATGAGGTCTTTTGATGAGAAAAAAATTATAAGGAACTTTTCGGGACGAGACTCGGCCGCCACGAGGCGGAACCTTGGCGGATCCAATCTAGAGCTCCGACAGAGCTATTCTGCCGGGGATACTTCCCTCTGGGAGGGGGAAATCATCACCATCGTCATCACCAACGCTCCTCTCATCGGGAGAGGGCAATCTCCATCAACATTTTCACAAGCACCATCTCATCTCCAAACCCTAGTTCATCTCTTGTATCCAATTCTTGTCTCAAAGTCCGGGATTGGTGCTAGTAGGTTGCTAGTAGTGTTGATTACTCCTTGTAGTTGATGCTAGTTGGTTTATTTGGTGGAAGAACATATGTTCAGATCCTATATGCATATTATTACCCCTCTGATTATGAACATGAATATGCTTTGTGAGTAATTACGTTTGTTCCTGAGGACAAGGGAGAAGTCTTGCTATTAGTAGTCATGTGAATTTGGTAATCGTTTGATATTTTGATAAGATGTATGTTGTCTAGCCTCTAGTGGTGTTATGTGAACATCGACTACATAACACTTCACCATTATTTGGGCCTAGAGGAAGGCATTGGGAAATAATAAGTAGATGATGGGTTGCTAGAGTGACAGAAGCTTAAACCCTAGTTTATGCGTTGCTTCGTAAGGGGCTGATTTGGATCCACATGTTTCATGCTATGGTTAGGTTTACCTTAATACTTTTGTTCTAGTTGCGGATGCTTGCAATAGAGGTTAATCATAAGTGGGATGCTTGTTCAAGTAAGAACAGCACCCAAGCACCGGTCCACCCACATATCAAATTATCAAAGTATCAAACGCGAATCATATGAACGTGATGAAAACTAGCTTGACGATATTCCCATGTGTCCTTGGGAGCGTTTTCCTATTATAAGAGTTTGTTCCGGCTTGTCCTTTGCTATAAAAGGATTGGGCCACCTTGCTGCACTTTATTTACTTTTGTTACTTGTTGCTCGTTACAATCTATCTTATCACAAAACTATCTGTTACCACTTATTTCAGTACTTGCAGAGAATACCTTGCTGAAGACCGCTTATCATTTCCTTCTGCTCCTCGTTGGGTTCGACACTCTTACTTATCTGTCAAAACCAGCGGATCTCGGGTAGGGGGTCCTGAACTGTGCGTCTAGGCCGGATGGTAACAGGAGACAAGGGACACGATGTTTTTTACCCAGGTTCGGGCCCTCTCGATGGAGGTAATACCCTACTCCTGCTTGATTAATATTGATGATATGGGTAGTACAAGAGTAGATCTACCACGAGATCAAGGAGACTAAACCCTAGAAGCTAGCCTATGGTATGATTGTTGTGTATGGAGTTTATTGCCTACGGACTACAACCCTCCAGTTTATATAGACACCGGATAGGGTTAGGGTTACATAAAGTCGGTTACAATGGTAGGAGATCTTGAATATCCGCATCTCCAAGCTTGCCTTCCACGCCAAGGAAAGTCCCATCCGGACACGGGATGAAGTCTTCAATATTGTATCTTCATAGTCCAGGAGTCCGGCTGAAGGTATAGTCCGGCTACCCGAACACCCCCTAATCCAGGACTCCCTCAGTAGCCCCTAAACCAGGCTTCAATGATGACGAGTCCGACGCGCAAATTGTCTTCGGCATTGCAAGGCGGGTTCCTCCTCCAAGTCCTTCATAGAAGATTGTAAACACCAATAGTAGTGTCCGGCTCTGCAAAATAAGCTTCCACATATTGCCATAGAGAGAATAATATTAACACAAATCAAATCTGCTGAGGTATTCCGCAGTGCGTCATCACACTACAGCCAAGTCCTTTACTCGAATCGTTTTCACTTTTTCACCTCCGCATGTTTTGCGAGGCGGTTTCCTTGGCACGTCTTGTCAAAGCAGAGATCGTGTACCCCCCCTTTACGGGATTCTCATCAATACGAACGTGGGTAACTCAACCGCGCCACTTATCACGGCGCTTGGGAGGCAAGCGAGTTTTACTAGGCAGGTGGGGACGCATAACCGCATCCGCCCATATAAGGGGACAAGGATCCACCTTTTTACCTACGCCTTCTTCCTCCCTTGCCTATCCATCTCCTGCGCACCCGAGCTCCAGCGCCCAAGCCCGCACTTCCCACCTCAACCTTCTCCAGCAATGTCTGGAGCGGGAGGCAAGTGGATGGTCTCCTCCGTCACGGAGGGCCATGTCAAAAAGCTAAGGAAGGCCGGATACTTGTCCAAAGACATCGCGCACCAGCTTCCCGAGGAGGGGCAGCTTCTCCCCACCCCAAGGCCCCATGAGAGGGTAGTATTCCTTCCCCACTTCCTCCGCGGACTGGGTTTTCCACTCCACCCATTTGTCCGGGGGCTCATGTTTTACTATGGCCTAGATTTCCACGATCTGGCCCCGAACTTCGTCCTCAACATCTCGGCGTTTATCGTCGTGTGCGAGGCTTTCCTCCGCATCCGCCCCCATTTCGGCCTCTGGCTCAAGACCTTCAACGTCAAGCCCAAGGTGGTGCGCGGCAGCCAGGCGGAGTGCGGAGGCGCCATGGCGGGCAAGATGGCCAACGTCCTATGGCTCGAGGGCTCCTTCGTGGAGACCCTGAAGGGGTGGCAATCGTGGTGGTTTTACATCACCGAGTCACGCGATCCAAAATGGATCGCAACCCCCGAGTTCCGATCCGGACCCCCCACGCGGCTTATGTCCTGGAAGAGACGGGCCTGTCGTGGGGCGACGAAAAAGAGGTGACCGGATTGCAAACATGCATCCAGTCCCTGGTGAACAAGCCGATCAAGCTCGTCAATGTAGTCCAGGTTATGCTCGTCCGCCGGATCCTCCCGTGTCAACAACGGGACTTTAATCTGTGGGAGTTCGACCCGGCGCAGCACCAATCCCTTAACAGGCTCTTCGACACGACGTATGAAGACGTCTGGAAGGTGCTAACCAAAGGCGCCGAGGCTCCCACATCCGCTTCCGAGGATCGCGGATACAGCTTGCAGCGTCACACTAGCGAGGTAAGCTATTTTCACCTTTTACAGGATGTTAAGTTTTTTCATAGTTTGACTCTATGCGGGATCTAAACTCCCTTACCTTTGACAGGCTTGGCGGGCGAAGTCCGGATCGATTAACTGTCCGGCTCTCTTGCCCGAAGACCCAGCCCCTGCTCTCCTAGTGAAGCTGCTGGTTCCGGCGCCTTATGTGGTGCCGGAGAAGAAGGCCAAGAAGAAGAAGGCCACGGGGACTCGAAAGAGTGCCCGTAATGTGGTGGTGTCGGACTCGTCATCTGACGAGTCCGAGACGCCCTCCTCCCGCGAAACCGAGGAGGAGGAAGGAAAAAACTCTCCCCCCCAGCGGAGGGAGGAGAGAAGAGGAAGGCCGCCCCAACGGGGGAGGCCGAGGGGTCTAGGAAAAGGAAGATCCCTCCGCCGGACTACGCCCCCAACGCCGAAGAGGGCAGAGAGGAGTGGCCAAACAGGGCCAAGCGTCCGGCAAAATCATAAGTTCGGATATCAGAATAACTCATGATGTTCCTTTGTTGCATAGCTTTCCCTAATGTCGAATGTAATTATGCAGTCCGCCCTGGGCCGAATTCAACGAGTCGTCGAGCGGCTCCCTGGATTCATCGGACGTGAACTCAGTTCCGCCCGCTGTCTTCCCCCGCACTGCGGACGACGCCGAAGTGGCGTCACAACGAGCTCCGGGGCAGGAGGAGGTGGTCCTGGAGGAGCCGCAAGGCGACCTCCCGGACCCCAGGAGTAAAGGGGACAAGACCCCCCAGGGCTCCAAGTCCGGCTTTGTGCCAGACACCGCGCCGGAATCTTCAACAGTTCCGGACCGCGGTAGGCGAACTCCTTCCAAGAGGAGCAAGCCTTCTGAGCCGGCGGCCTCCGTCCAACCGGAGGTACCGGACAATCTGCTTGAGGTGCTTGACGGCGCCTCCATCGACGAGGAGCACCGTACTATTATGAGTATGGTGATCCAGAAGGTTCAGTCCGCCAAGAGCGGACTGACTGAAGCTTGCGCTAGCCTTCTAACAGGCTTCGAGGTAAGTAAAAATATATAAAAATAGTACCGCATAGACAGTAGCCCCTGATGCTCTGTTTGGCGTTCAGAAAGAAAAGTCGAATAGAGGATCTAGTAAATTTTGCAGGAGTCTAACAATAAAGGGTCAATATGCGTATGCAGGCTTCACTGCTATCCACCGCCGCACTGACTGCAGAGGTGGGTGTCCTGAAACAGGACCTCAAGCGAACCGAGCAAGAGCTCGGCCTTGCCAAGCGACAGCTCGAGGAAAAAGAAGGTAGGAAATACCTTACAAAAAAAGTGCCTATAGAGAGGCGTGATTGCAAAAAATAACAGGATTGCATTGCTTATTATAGGGGCCACGACTGAGGTGGCGACCCTCAAGCAGGCGCTGTTCGAGGCCGAAAAGAAAACGGCCGCGGAGTGCACCGAGCGAGAGAAACTTGGGGCTCAGGTCGGCGAGGTGCAGCAAGAGCTTCAGGCTCTCATGAAAAAACATGAGAGTTTGGAGCTTGAGTCAAAGACCCAAGCGTCCGAGCTCGCGGCAGCCCTTGAGACTGCCAAGTCTGCCAAGGCCGAAGCCCAAAAGGCCCTCCAAGAGTTGGAGGAGATGAAGAAGATAGCAGCGGGTAAGGCATTCTTTATGCAAAGCAGAAATATAAAAGTAAACTACTTGTTACTTACCCGAATCCGGAGTTCTCTAGGGGCATTCGCAGATCTTCCCCGCAGCGTATCCGCCGCCGCCGCATTCTACCGAGTTGAAGAGGGCAGCTCGATGGAGAAGGTGTTCTGGTCTCAGTATGCTGAGGCCGGACACCCTGTGCCCTTGAGCGACCAGCTGAAACAGCTGGTCGAGCTCCACAAGGCGGCCGAACAGGTCATGAAGGGCTTCATAGTTCGGCTGTGGCCCGGAGAGGCCCTTCCTGGGAGCTACTTCGGGCTGGTGCGGCGGCTGGTGGAGGCCTGTCCAAGGCTCGAGGTCATCAAGCGCTCCGTCTGCATCGAAGGTGCTCGTCGGGCCCTTGCCCATGCAAAGGTGCACTGGGGTAAGCTGGACGGTGAGAAGCTTGTGAAGGACGGGCCGCCGCCGGGGAAGGAGCATCGCAAGCCTGAGAACTATTACAAGGATGTTCTTGCGGGTGCCCGCCTTGTGGCGGATGAATGTACCAAGGATGTAATTTTTGAATAAACTCGCTTGTTTTTATCCTGTGCGCTGAAAACTTGTTCATAGGCGCTTAAGCAATGCTTGTTGAATTTAAAATATTATTTTCTGTGCGGCCGCTTATCAAAAAATTGAGAGATGGCCAGTCGTCGGCTTATGCCCCCATGCCACTAGTGCTGGGGTGTTCGGGATAAACCTGAGCGCTCTTTTTCCCATAGTTGGGTCCTTCGAGGGAGGCACTCAGCACAACGAACCAGACAATCAGACTATAATGCTTGAACACTCTCACTTAGCCATAGAACTTTATAATTTTAAATTTCTGCGAAGCCCCTAGTTCGGAAGACCGAGTTCGGGGCGCTATCCACGCCTTGGCCGGACAAATCCGGCTCCTCGCTCGAAGCGGCATAAGTCTTTAGGGACTCGAAAAACCTCTCGAACAGCGAGCGGTCTCTCGCCTCATCATGACAGTCAGTTTTAGCTTTCTCCACTGAGGTGCTTAACCCAGCTCAACCAGGGCACAATCACAGTGGTTCTCCTAGTGCTACCTTAGCCGATATAGCGGAACGTAAGGCACCAAAACATAGGAGCCGGGCAAACCCAACTATTGACCCAAATCATGATTCGGAGCCGATGCATATAGTGCTATAAGTTCGGGGTGCCGCACTTGTGAAAGTGTACGGACTTCTCACACCATATTAAAGGGTACTGAAGCCCCTGGCGTACTTGCCGTACCACAGTGTATGGGTGCAACATGTCATTTAATAAACATATATATGAAAAGAGGATAATGCAAAAAATAGACAAAAAGCTATGCATTGTTTATAGAGAGGCTATTTATCAAAGCCGAACGATACAAATAGTGCGGTAAGCAAAAGATATTGGACTATTCAGTATGTCCTGACCAGGGGCAGGCCACGGAATTGTAATTAAAACAGGCATACCGCTCGTAACAGAGACCACCTGGGAGTTCCATAATGCGGCATGGCTTGTCTGCCTCCCTGGATCTTGCATCGTTTGTGCGGCAGTCGAATTGCCGAACAGGTCGTCTGAAGTATGGAGTCCTGAAAGTAAGAAAAAATTAAAAAAAGAATCCGGCAGCCCCTAGTATGTTTTAAGCCGTATTTTGGGCGTGCCGTTATTGTGCCCCTTCCCCTGTGCCCATGGTATTTCAAGGGCGTAGTTATGTACGCGAGGTACTGGTTTCGCTATGTCGCGAAAGCTGGGGTTGGGGCCGCATTGCTACGCTTGCTCAGAGTGTGCCAGGTGGTCCTGCTGTGGGTTACTCCGGGCGCGCTTGGCAGTGTCTGGCTTTTTAATGGCCGGACTGGAGAATTGCCTAAGAAGGCTACTTGTACCTCCGCTGCGAGAGCCGCCGTATGCTCCTCCGTACGGAGGAAGCGTTCGGTGTTTCCGTTGACCGTAGTTACTCCTTGAGGGCCTGGCATCTTGAGCTTGAGATATGCGTAATGCGGCACCACATTGAACTTTGCGAATGCGGTTCGTCCGAGCAGGGCGTGATAGCCACTGCGAAACGGGACTATATCGAAGATTAACTCTTCGCTTCAGAAATTATCCGGGGATCCGAAGACCACGTCAAGTGTTACTGAGCCTATACAGTTGGCTTCTACACCTGGTATAACGCCTTTAAAGGTCGTTCTTGTGGGCTTAATCCTTGAGGGATCTATGCCCATTTTCCGCACTGTATCCTGATAAAGCAGGTTCAGGCTACTGCCGCCGTCCATGAGGACTCTTGTGAGATGAAATACGTCGATGATTGGGTCGAGAACCAATGCGGCGAAGCCGCCATGACGGATGCTAGTGGGATGGTCCCTTCGATCAAAAGTGATCGGGCAGGAGGACCATGGGTTGAACTTTGGGGCGACTGGCTCTATCACGTATACGCCCCGTAGCGCATGCTTCCGCTCCCGCTTGGGAATGTGGGTTGCATATATCATGTTCACCGTCCGCACTTGTGGGGGAAAGCCCTTCTGTCCATTGTTGTTCGGCGGCTTGGGCTCCTCGTCGTCGCTGTGCAGCCCCTTGTCTCTGTTTTCGGCCCTTAACTTGCCTGCCTGCTTGAACACCCAACAATCCCTGTTAGTGTGATTGGCTAGCCTTTCGGGGGTGCCATGTATCTGGCACAAGCGATCGAGTATTCGGTCCAAACTGGACGGGCCCTGAGTATTCTTTTTGAATGGCTTTTTCCGCTGACCAGCTTTATAGCCTTTGAATCCGGCATTGACTGCTGTGTCTTCATTGCTGTCGCTGTTAACGCGGCATTTTTGCTTATTCCGACGTGTCCTGCCACTTTTGTCCTTGGTATCCGAATTACCAGGGTTCTTTGATAAGTTGTTACTACGAGCTAGCTAGCTGTCTTCTCCCGCGCAAAAGCGGGTCATGAGTGTCGTGAGGGCTGCCATGGATTTCGGCTTTTCCTGTCCCAGGTGCCGGGCAAGCCACTCGTCGCGGATGTTATGCTTGAAGGCTGCTAGGGCCTTTGCGTCCGAACAGTCGACTATCTGGTTTTTCTTTGTTAGGAACCGTGTCCAGAATTGTCTGGCCGATTCTTCTGGCTGCTGAATTATGTGGCTTAAGTCGTCGGCATCCGGCGGTCGTACGTAAGTGCCCTGGAAGTTGTCGAGGAATGCGGCTTCCAGGTCCTCCCAAGAACCGATTGAGTCTGCTGGCAAGCTGTTAAGCCAATGTCGGGCCGGTCCTTTAAGTTTGAGCGGGAGGTATTTGATGGCGTGTAGATCATCGCCGCGTGCCATGTGGATGTGAAGGAGATAATCCTCGATCCATACCGCCGGATCTGTTGTGCCATCGTATGATTCGATATTTATGGGTTTGAAACCCTCTGGGATTTTATGATCCATTACTTCATTCGTGAAGCATAGCGGGTGTGCGGCGCCTCTGTACTGGGCTATATCACGACGCAGCTCAGAAGAGCTATGTCTGTTGTGTTCGGCCCGGCCGGATTTGTTGTATCCGGAGTGAAGATCATTGTTACATGCCGTAGGGCGCCTGCGTGATCCATAGATCGATCTTGTTTGTCTTGCCTTATCCTCCAGTATGTCTTGCAGGTCAGGCGCATTTTCCCGTGCCTTAGTTGAGCGGCGTCGGGGCATGGCTTGGGTGGAGGGCCGAGAGGCCTCTCTGTCGCGGCCGCGAGGTGGTCGGTCTGCCATGTCATGCGCTGGTGATGTAGGTGCTTCCTCCTCTAATCGGGGTAGTGGCCTGCGCTTCGGGTAACTCTTGGAGGGGCGTTCGAGTTTATACTCTTCGGCCACAAGGACTTCAGTCCATCTGTCAGCTAGCAAATCTTGGGCAGTTCTAAGCTGTTGCTGCTTTTTCTTGAGGCTGCTTGCCGTGGCTAAAAGCCTGCGTTTAAAACGCTCTTGTTCGGCGGGGTCTGATGGTATGACGAATTCGTCGTCATCAAGGCTTGCCTCGTCTTCGGAGGGAGGCGTATAGTTATCATCCTCGACCTCTCGGTCTGCCGCTCTCTCATGAGGGCTGGCTTCTCCATCTTCCTGTGCCGAATCTTGCTGAGGTGGGTGTTCTTCGGCGCTATCCGGGGTAGTATTATCTCCCGTGCCGGAATCACCGTTTTTGCTTTGGCGGGATTTAGAGCGGCGCCGTTGACGCCGGTGCTTTGGCTGTTTCTTGGGGGCGTCATCCCCCACTGTTCCATCGCCATCTCCATCTTTTGGAGTGTCCACCATATATATGTCATATGACGAGGTGGCCTTCCAGCACCCTACAGGTGTTGGTTCCTGTTCGTCTCCTACATCGTCGTCCATGCCGTCGATGTCTTCGGAGCTGAAGTCAAGCATGTCGGTTAGATCGTCGACAGTGGCTACAAAATGGGTGGTGGGTGGGCTTTGAATTTCCTCATCGTCCGTATTCCACCCTCGCTGTCCGTAGTCCGGCCAGGGCTCTCCTGATAAAGAGAGAGACTTAAGAGAATTCAGGATGTCGCCAAAAGGCGAATGCTGAAAAATGTCCGCGGCGGTGAACTCCATTATCGGCGCCCAATCGGATTCGATTGGCAGGGGCGCGGGGGGTTCGGAGTCCGGGAAGGAGTCCGGGTCCTCGGAGTCACGGGTAGTGCAGAGTGCGGGGCTAACGTTCGGCTCGATCGCCTCTGAGACTGCAGCCCCTGAGGCAGCGTCCAACCGCTCATCCTCGATGGCACAGTAGGCTCCGAATCAATGGTCGAAACCGATGCGTATGCGGCCTCCAAGGCGCTGTTCGGCGGCAGAGCTATATCATGCCCATCGAGACAGTGCGGCGCGCTTGGCTGTGGCTCGAATCCGTCGAAGATCAAGTCCCCGTGGATGTCAGCTGTGTAGTTTAGGCTTCCAAACCTGACTTGATGGCCAGGGGCATAGCTTTCGATCTACTCCAGGTGGCCGAGTGAATTGGCCCGTAGAGCGAAGCCGCCGAAGACAAAAATCTGTCCGGGGAGCAAAGTCTCACCCTGGACTGCATCGTTGTTGATGATCAAAGGAGCCATCGGGCCTAAAGGCGACGACACAGAGGAACTCTCAATGAAAGCACCAATGTCGGTGTCAAAACCGGTGGATCTCGGGTAGGGGGTCCCAAACTGTGCATCTAGGCCGGATGGTAACAGGAGACAAGGGACACGATGTTTTTTACCCAGGTTCGGGCCCTCACGATGGAGGTAATACCCTACTCCTGCTTGATTAATATTGATGATATGGGTAGTACAAGAGTAGATCTACCACGAGATCAAGGAGACTAAACCCTAGAAGCTAGCCTATGGTATGATTGTTGTGTATGGACTTTATTGCCTACGGACTACAACCCTCTGGTTTATATAGACACCGGATAGTGTTAGGGTTACATAAAGTCAGTTACAATGGTAGGAGATCTTGAATATCCGCATCGCCAAGCTTGCCTTCCACGCCAAGGAAAGTCCCATCCGGACACGGGACGAAGTCTTCAATCTTGTATCTTCATAGTCCAGGAGTCCGGCTGAAGGTATAGTCCGGCTACCCGAACACCCCCTAATCCAGGACTCCCTCAGTCATCACCCCCTACCTGGGACACCATCAATAAGGCTCAGAACCAAGAACCACAACATCACATCCATAGAAAACCACGTGAACAAAATCATCATCTCTTGTCATTTGGCTAAGAGCATTCATCGTGATTCTGCCACCATAGTAGACTCCCAAGCAGATTCCTCCCCGTAAGATGTACCAAACCAACTTTTTCAAGCAGTCAGTCCGGCATTAGTTCCTATTGCACCTTGAGCTTCAACAGTAACAATTCTTGAAATCTTTACAATTTACCACTTCCAGATCCTGAAACAACCTTGACTAGTCCCTCGGGTACCGAATCACCAGACCGCAAACCTGTTTCATAGATATCCAAGTTCTTCTATTAAAAACAATGGCTTTTTTGTAGTTCCACGGGCCCCACGGGATATCAGAGAATGCTCCACTCAAATGTAGATTCTTTTCGTTGCATATCTAAAATTTAACCAAAGACTCAAAATCAAGGATATTCACATCAAACACTAATCTAAAACAAGACCACACATTTCTTACAACAAAACATTCAAAAAAGAGATAATAAACTGACTCAATCTCCTTGTAATGAATACATTCTAAAGGTTTAGCAACACCTCTTCTTCTTAGTTTGTCACAAGTGATTGCCTTTTTTTGCAATTTTTTTTCAAATC
>NC_041386.1:151050467-151075498 GCF_002162155.2 Triticum dicoccoides
GATGGCATATAAAGATCTACAAGAATACACCCCTTTACACTCAAATTACCAAAGTAGAGAATCCTCTTGACCAATAAAGGAAATTGACTTACCTACATTGACTAGATTAAACCATAATTTCATCATCTCATGTGAGAAAATCCTTTTAAAGGTACATTTTAAGGTCTGACCATCCCAAATATCAGCTATAGTTTAGGTCTTCTCATTAACTAAAATATACATACCCCAAAATTGAGTAGGTAAAGGGGCATTACAAACCAAATATCCTCCCAAATAAATGTTGCATATTTTGATGGGTTATCACTAAATGCCATGATACGGAGTATACTACATGCAGTGAATTAATACGGACATATCTTGAGGTGTTATCTCTACTTGATATTAATTCGTATCCTGATATTTACATATATCAATGAATTAATGCAGTCATATCCTGCCTCACATTCATGTAATCAATTCTGCTTCATTTTTTAGCAAATAATAACTTGGCACAATTAATTTTCTACATTGGTTTACAACTAAAAACTTCATCACCTGAACAATTTACAAATAAGACTACACTACTGTAAAAAAATACTAATAAGACTACACCCTCTTTTTTGCTTCTCGTTCCATTGCCTGGTTGGTAAGTAAGAGTGAGAGTGCTAGTAAAATGGACAAAAAGAAGATAGTACGGCCATCTAGATCTAATATATATTTAAATTAATCGCCCATAACATAGCAAAAGGGCAGCAAATTATACATGAGAAGAAATATGTTGATATGGAAATCTTACCAATAAGCATAATACTAAGTTGGCGGGATATGAAGCAATATTCTATCCAAGAACAAGAGCAGCCATTATTTTCACTGGCATGCGAGGTGTGTCGGTTGTAGTAACATTTGCAACTATTGTTTCTTTCACTGCATGAAACATTGCGCAATTTTTTTTTGAGGAGAGAACATATATCTTTGCGATTTATCTCCTATAGCTAGTAGCATGCTATGTAATCGAGAAACTTCTTCTAGTATTAACTATGAGTATTAATTGTGCACAAGAAATAAGTGAAATTTATGACAAGATATGCATTTATGGTGGATATACACCGCGGATTATCTTTGCCTAAAATTTAATTTACATTGATGTGTAAATCTTTAGTTAATAAAGGACCACAATCTATATGCTCAAACTAAACAATTTGAGCTAAAAGATATGAAGGCACGACATGGAGCAAATGTTATCTCGATGATCAACAGTAAGAAATGTTTTCACCCCCAACCGACAGAACACATTTACGACTAAAACGCGTGCGGCGTGATGACACATCATCTCGTGCAAAACTTGATGATATAGTTACACATAAGTGGCGCGAAAGATATGACGCATACAATCGGTAAAGCTTCTCATATACTTACATGCAATGTGGCGCGAGATATATGACATAGAAGGCAACAGTAAACCTCTCACATACTTATATGTAAAGTGGCGCGAAAATGTGATGCAAAAGATAATGGCAAAGCCTCTCATATATCTAAAGTAGAAAAATGGCACGAAAAATACTGAAAGTCTACATCTCATCCTCATTTGCTATTTGTTAAGAAAAATGGCGCAAAAAATACTGAAAGCCTGCATCCTTATTTGCTATTTGTTAAGAAAAAGGGCGCGGAAAAATACTGAAAGTCTGCATCTCATCATCATTTGCTATTTGTCAATATATATACCATGCTAAAAAGGGTGTTAAACACATCAAACTTTTGGCTGTCTAGGATTTAAGGGCATGTTTGACATAAACAGGTTGTTGACAGCGACAAGCTTAAAAAACAAGGTTGAAAACTGGTGGACCGTTTCCAAGAGGCAGCGAACGCCCAACTCCAAACCCCGTGCCGTCTTCTATATAAACCCCGTCTTCCCCCTCCCCGTTCCACCACCATCCTCCCACCCATTCCCCTCAAAACCCCCAAAGCTGGCCCAAAATAATAGTAGTATACCGTAATTCAAACACGAGGCCCTCGCCGGCGTCGTCGTCCCCGCGGCGACCAACCAACGGCACGGCGACCCACGCCGCGCGCGTGGCCGCCGGAAACCGCTTCGTCCTCGGCACCGGCGGCCCGCGCCGGCAATGGTGCTCGACCGCCCCGTCGGGCGCCCGGTCTTCCGCAAGCCCGAGCGCCGAACCCTAGCCCCGCCGCGTGGTACGGGCCCTCCGCCTCCCCCGCCGATTCCGCCCACGCCGGGGGTGTACCTTCGGGGGCCTCCTCCGCTCCCGCCCCCCGGGGCCATCCCACCGCGCCCGATCGTCGTCTGCCTCGATCTCGCCAGGATGAAGCAAATGGATTCCTCCCGGAGCTCTTCTCTTATGAAGGTGAGCCGCCGAAGCGTTGAGCTTGCGCGCTTGCCGTTTGGTCGTATCTTGTCGTTTCGTGCCTAATTTTGGGTAACTTGTTTTTTTTTTGCGAGGTTCAGTTCCTTGAGGATACGGGGGTTTCGCCCTCGGAGGAGGAAACCCGGAGGAGGGAGAGGGTCATACTCGAACTCCACAAGGTAAGGGCAGTTCGTCTTTTGGTTCAAAGCTTGCAGCTTGCAATGTGGGCTTGAATGCGACCTGTAATCCGGTTGTGACTGTTGCAGATAGTTATGGATTGGGCGAAAATGGTGGCGTTCAACCAGGGGGGGAAACCTTGGATCACATCAGGCACGGTGTTGACCTTTGGCTCCTATGATTTAGGGGTAAGCACTGAACTCGAAACTGTGCACGATTTGTTGTGCCTTTTTTTATTATGGTGTGATGCTAGGCTGATCTACTACGGTATGATATATCAGTTGAATAATCTTTAGTTTTGAAGGTCAATTTCGTTATCTGTTTTATGTCATGTTCGATTTAAAATCCTAGCATTGTTACCTAAAAATGTCAATGATATTCGGTAAGTGCTCAAACATTTCAGCGATGGGTCCTGGTGATCATCGTATGTGAGTTGCTACTGGAGAGCCTTGACTTTGTTTGTTTGCAACTTACTGTTGCCTTGTAAACTGCATATGTGTTATGTTAGGTTAGGGTCAGCGCAGAGTGGGTGTTGCTACATCCTTAACTTCTTTACCTATTATCACGACTTTGGTAGTGTCTGGACTAAGGAAATGAGCAGCATGATTTGGTGCTTGGCAGAATGATGCTCTGTTTGACTGCAGTACTATTGCACTATTGATATGATGCAAAAGAAACAATTACTGGTGAAGCAGTCAAAATGTATGATTATGAGTATAAGTGTAGGATCGTGTTGACCAGTTAATCATATGTGTAGGTTTCACATCGTTTATGAGCTGAGAGATGATATATTTTAATTTTTAAGTTGTTCATGTCCAACTTAATATCTTGTTTGTTGATGTGGCATAAAGAAACTGATCTTGGGATGGTTAAGATGGATATGAGAGATATTGTATCTTGAATCTGCTCCTACTGATAACATAGTTACATGTGTATATATGTACAACACCAAAGTAGTTTATACTTAATAGCCTGAAAGACATAAACTCATAAATGTTTCGCATAGGTAACATTCAGGGAATTAGAAATCTTGCTAAATATGATCTCTATGTTTATCATATGTACTTTTTGAAGTGTGGATGTTTTAGTTATGCATACAATATTCCTCAATTCCCTAAGGTGGAAGGAATCAGTGAAGTGATTAAATCTCTCCATGAGCTGGAGTTGTTTGGTCTTTCGAGAATATTATTAACGAGCAATATCTCTTGTGTTAAGTTTGAATATATTGGTCTGGTCAATTTGTAATTGCATGTGAGCACCTAGACAGGGTAAACTTAAGGACTGTAACTGGATTTCCATGTTTACAATATTGCCCCTGTATCCAATGCATTTCCCCTTATAAAATTGTGGTTTATCTTTTGGTAACAAGCATTGTTCTCTTTGAAGGCATATGGACCTGAATCTGATATTGATGCAGTCTGTGTTGGTCCTTGCATTGCATCACTACAAGTGAGTATATTTCTCAATTTTCCGTTTATCTAACAGTTTTGAGCCTTTGCAATCTCCTCATGAGGTGTCCATGTGTTAACTTGTAGCATCATTTCTTCGTTGTCCTGCGACAAATGCTTGAAGCAAGGCCAGAAGTATCAGACTTGCATTCTATTGAAAGTGCTAGGGTTCCGTTGATGCGCTTTAAATTCAACGGTGTGTCAGTTGATTTTCCATACGCCCAGCTGCCAGTTATCAATGCTGCAGAGGCAAGTATCTTAAAATTGTGATGATTACACGTCTTAGATTACATGTTATCTCAATTAGTGCTTATTGAATACTTTCTATTATTATGTGTTATATTTCTTACTTAGGTGACTTAAATTTATTCAACTTCTTTCTCAAAACAGCTTCTGTAACATCTCTGGCGTAACTATCTAGAACTCCTAATGATGTCCTGGAGCTAATATGTAGGATTTATATTTAACTCCTTATAAGATCATATGGTATTATGGTTTCATTTTTGCGTTGTTGTACCTTGATAAGCCATATTGAGTTATTGACCACATCTTTGGTGTCATTTCATCTAACCAGGCATATATTTGACTAAAGCAGTGAACAGTGACCTAGATATTCTCCCCGAGTTTTTCTCAGGCCATAATTTTAATTCATCAACTTTTGCATATTTATCTTAACATGCTTTTAGCCTCTTCACTTAAACGAGTCAAATGTGATACAATTTGTGAAAGCTGCTATGTTTATGTTCTTATGGGTATTATCATATAGCCACTCTGCTGGGCACTCATTCTCATAGATTCGACATTAGTTTTCATTATAAATTTAAGCATTTGCTGAAAGAAACAATTGAGCATAATATCTGGTGATCAATTTAAGCTCTCACAAGCTGTATTTTCTGCAGGCTATACATGCAAATGATCCCCGTTTGCTAGAGAAAGTTGACGAGGCAAGCTGGAGATGTCTATCTGGAGTTCGTGTTAATAGACAAATCATGCAATTAGTTCCAAATATGAAGGTCTAACAATAGTCTCAGACTCTCAGTAGATTTATTACATCACATCATTGTTGCCATTCTTTACTTTTTCTTCCTTGTATTTTTTTTATGTTTCCGGGCTTCTGGCATTATCCTTGTTCATGTGCTGATAGTGGCTGTGCTGTCTTTGCACATTCTGTGTACTTTTTGTTTGCTTGTCTGGCATGCACTATGGCGTGATTATATGTGTCATTCGATGTGTTTCCAAAATCCTTCTTCCTTATTTTATTAATTTTCTTCTTTTCTAACTTTTGGAGTTTTGATGCAGAAATTTCAACTTTTGTTGCGCTGCCTTAAACTCTGGGCAAGAAAAAGAGGAATTCATTGCCATGTACGTGGTTTGCCTTTTCTCTATTTATACTTCTCATGTATGTTTATAGTGTTATTTTTTGTCTGACTTCTATCCTCAATTGTATATGATGCCATTTTCAGCTAGTTGGCTTCTTTGCTGGAATTCATTTGGCGGTTCTCGGAGCATATGTTTGCCGCAGACACCCAAATGCTACTGCCAATACTTTGTTGTGTAGGTTCTTTGAGATATTTTCTCACTGGCCTTGGCCTCTTCCGGTGTCTTTGCATGACCAAACACCTCTTTGGAGTCCTGATGGGTGCTCTCTCATGCCCATAGTGATGCCCTGTTATCCACCAGAATTTTGTGCCTCTAATGTCACAAAAAGCACTTTCAACAAAATCAAAGAAGAGCTTTGGCGGGGTTTATCTTTGACCAAGGTATGCCTATTTATTCTTTATTTGGTCCTACCTAATTTATGCCACACTGTCCTCCAAAAGAAGTTGATTGCCTGTTTGATATCTCTAGAATAAATGTAGAAATTTTTAATTTACTTTTATTGCAACTAAGTTGTAGAAGAGTCATGAGTTTAATATGCTTGGTATGTCCCAATACCTTCCATTTCTATTCTTGCTTTATTGGCATGATGGAGTTTAAACCTAAAAGTAGTGTATAACACTTTGTTACTTGAATTGGGTTTGCTTTTATGCGTCAAGGTTTCAAATAAGCAATTGACTCACCTATTTTTATTTTCTTTATTTTTTCTTCCTTTTGTCTGGTCCTTTTCTATTCCCCTGTTCCCTTTTTTAAAAAAAATTTGTTGAGTTAACTTTTTCCATTTGAAAATTTGATAGCTTCTTTGATGCGTCCAAAAATACAGAAGTTGTAATTCTTGTACAATAATGTTCCCAGCAACTTAAATAGGCCATGTTCCATATTGTTTCACAACACCCATCGATCTGTTACTTGTTAGACCTGTACTCATTGATAAAAAACATTGTGCCATGTTTGCTTCATTTGATTTGTTGGCATCTTATCTTAATCTCTCTTTTGCTTTGAAATGACTTAACGGAAGTCCAACTTTAACTGGCGTGATTAGTTCTGTGTAGGTGGTTTCCTTATTGGACTGCAGAAAGATTTTTTTTTAATAATGCGGATTGATAGGAATTGATGCTGTATGTTGTAAGATCTGTGCGGAAGCAAAATGCATTGATATATCCATGACACGTCTAAACGATTGCGGACTTAAGTTTAAGGCTTGCCTGCATTCATGAATAGGCAGCTGATAATGGCACATTTGTCACTTTTGCAGGATACAAGTAGTGTTGATGTCGACTGGAATTGGATTTTTGCGCCGTTTCCATATGCTGCAAAATATAAGCACTTCCTTCGCATAGTTCTCTCAGCTCCGACAACTGAAGAGTTACGTGATTGGGTTGGATGGGTGAAATCACGATTCCGCGGCCTTATTCTCAAGGTTATTTTTCACCGCCTGTTTGTTTTATGTTCACATTGCTGTTTGCAAGCTTTAGTGTTGATTGTGACCTCTCCTAACTGATGTTATGCAGCTGGAAAGCCTTAACATTGGTTGTGACCCAAATCCCTCAGAGCAAGTGGATCATACCATTGGTGAGCCAAATGCTGTATTCTTGTGGGGTCTCATCATGTATAGTAATACTCAGATCTGTACAACTTCTCTCAAAAAGGACTTCATGAGAAGCGTCACTAACAACATCTATGGAAAGGAAAAGTGTGCTCATTCGGACATAGAATTGTCTGTTGTCGGTATGCCTCAGGTGCCTAAAAGCATGTCTGATCATTCGGCCTACTTACAGAAACTGCCGAATCTTCCACCGCGAATGCTGGGCTACCCACCGATGAGGCAGGGCTGCAATGCAGTTGGTTAAGACTCCGTTGTCATCTCAAACCTGTGAATATCCAGATGAGAATAGCTAGAACCTGAGTTTCTTCAGCTTTGAAGGGCGTTTGCAGCATCAGATGGCATTTCTGGTGGTTTTTGTGGAGTTGGGGCTTGTTCATTCCTCAGCGCAAGGAATATGGAAGTGTGTTTGCTGGAGCTGGCTGCTGAGAGATGGAATTTTTTGCCCTGAAGCTTCCAGGGTGCAGTATATTCATTCGGGCGGCTTATTGCTGTTCTGAGGCTTGTAGCAGGTACATGTACATTCATGTACACAGCATAGCAATTGGTATACAAATGAGAGAGATATAGCAGTGTAGGAAGTGTGTGTAAAACTGTAGGTGTAATGTTTGGTACCCGGCAGCAAAATGTGTAAGTCGCCTTGTATGGTCAGAGCTGTGTTGCTGGGTACATCAAATGTAGGGGGGTGTTGTGGAATGTGGATGGCGAAGAATGCCATCCATTCTTACTGTTGTAGTCTGCAGAAAACTGCTGCATGTACTGCTGTTCATGAGTTGTTATGTAGCGAACCATCCGGATGAATGAATGTTGCTGTTGTTGTTTACTCTTGCATTATCTTGGGCTTACTCTTCAGTGTAGTTTTTAATGATATTTTTAACTTCTAAATGAGTTTAAGGGCTTGCAGCCCTGAGGAATGTGGATGGCATTGGGTGTCACATTGATAGTGATCTTGTTCAGCTTTGTTATGTGAAGCCCGGAGGAAGATTGGACCAACATGGTCTTTGCTTAATCTTTGAGCATTTCTTCTTTGGCCAAGGATCTTGAATGTGAAACGGTGTAATTTTTATATGTATGTTACTCTCTTCATCCCAAAATAAGTTTCTCAACTTTGTATTAACTTTAGCACAAAATTGTACCAAGGTTAAGACACTTATTTTGAGACAGAGGGAGTAATAATTTTATTTTTACATGTCCACTCTTCTTTTAATAGCATGGGATAACAAGATATGCCACATCGTCCCCATCTGACTTGTTTTTTTTTTGAAAGATCCAGCGTCATACTGGCATTTCATTGATAAGCAGAAAGCAATGGAGAAAAATACAAAGGGTGTGGTGCGGGTCCTAGGACCAGTTTTGTTACAACACTTTAAACCCCGGAAATAACTGTTGTTCTAAATTAAAACCTTAGTTCCACTCCGGCCCGTGGCCGCTCCGGGGCTACTGGAAAACCAGTTTTGAATTGTATTTTTCTTTCTTGATTTATGTTTTTTTCAAAGGTTAGCGTTTTACTGTCATTTTAGATTTGTCAGGTCGATGTTTATATGGCTTGTACTATAAAATTTATGATATAAAATGAGGCACATATACCATGCAAAAAAAGGATGTGGGATGCCCACAGCGTCACAAAATCCACACTGCAAAACATAATAAGAGAGCACAACAATTACGGGGGATTAATGGGTCGTATGCTTGGCCCACATCCCATCAATCTGGTTTATGCAGTGTGACGCAGAAACGTAAGAGAATTTTTCCCTTGTTCTATTCTTTTTTCTAAATACATCCAACATGCATGCAACCATGTTTTACAAAGCTTATACTCACAATCTTCCTTAGCTAAGATGTGCACCACACTTTATGGTCGCCGAACTTTCCGCTAGTTGTAACCGGTTGTTGTGACCGCCGATTTAGTCTATCCACCGTAATTTTGGAATGGAAAGTGTTTCTGGTAAAAAAAATACTTCCTCTGTCCATAATATAAGAACGTTTTTGACACTACACTAGTGTCAAAAACATTCTTATATTATGGGACGGAGGAAGTAGATGTGCACCATATTGTTTGTTGACCACCATACCCGAAGCACCTTGTGCCCCACTACAGAGCTAATCAGCTCCTTAATCATGTCTACTAGAAGAACGCCCGTGCGTCGCAACGGGACCACATTAACTTTAAGAGTTCAATATTAATATTTTCATATATATTAAGTGACATTAGCGACCTTTTTATCATCAAATCATCACACACACACTCTCTCCCTCCCTCTTCCTCACTCTCTCTCCCCTCCCCCCTCTCTCTAACACACATACACACATATCCATCTTATTGGGTACGGGACCATAATCCATCTATTTCACACACACGCTAGTGCATAACAATATGGACTAGTAGAACGCCTGTGCGTTGCCACGGGCTTTATAATTTTTTCCTAATTGTTGTATAAAACTCGATGAATTTTCGGCCTCTTTCAATGACATTGTCTCGAGACCTCATATCTCCCATTCATTTCCTCCTTGGTGATCATTGTGTCTACTTAACCGCCCTTTCTTTGCAAGAATACAAAGTGGCATATATATCTTTATCCTCTCCCATATATATCATTGTGCCACGGGCCAACAAATGAATTTGTAAACAATGATCATTTTCCTCCCCACCAATGAGCACATTGCATGTGCACATAATGTTCAACCATACCATAATTGCAAGCATCTTCTCTCTATTCTTACAAATATCACACATCCCTCTAGCCGCTCTTTTCCACCGAACTTGTTGTCCATCACCTCCTCTGTCTAGACATCATTCATCCTCTCAATCTATTGCCCCTTGACTTCCCACCTAGGTTTGAGTTTCATATATTTTTTACTTTACATGTAGCTTTCATGTCGTTGTTTTGTTGTCCAAAATGATACAAAAACAATCTGACCACATCACCTTCAAGATCTATTCCTAATATAAGGAATTAAGCTAAATCTAGTTGAATGCGTATGTGTTGCCATGAACAACAAACTTATCTATGAAAACATATATGAAAATGCCAGTATATGCCATGAAGCAAAAAACTTATCTATAAAAACATATATCAAAATATCAGTATATGCAGTGTATAAATCACATGCTTAGGACTATGCTGTGACAAACAGTTCTTGTCTATCCCTCGCTTTCCTCTAAATATGTTTCTCCAAGCATGCATTCAATTTCCACCCTCACCAAAATATATATTTTCATGTGCTCCTTCAATCCCATCTTACCACACCCCTCCCCACTCCACGTGATTCCCTTTACAACATTGTGTTGCACATGTGATCTTTAAAAACGAGGCAAGTGAATGGCATCACCAACATTAGTCATCTACATTGGGCACTCGGGAAGAATGTACAATCGTCTCCTCCAACCAGATTTCAGAAAAAGGTACAATCGGCTTCTCCGGCCAGATTTCATTCTGTCTATGTTTGACTTTTCTATATTGACGACTTCTGTCTTTGAAGCAAATTCTAGACTTCCTCCTGTTCAAGACAAGTACTAAAATTGAGATGCAAAACTTTAAGATGTACATAATTTCTTACACAAATCCTCTTGCCAAATCATAGAGCTTGAAATTCTGTGTTGACAAAACTATCCGAGTGGAGAGTATTGCAATGCACAACCAATACTGGATATCAAAATGGCGTCACCAAGCGTAGAAACAGACACTTAAGTTGGTAGCATGAGATATATTGGCATACATAAATTATTTTTGTACCCCACACAGAATATAGTAACTACTTATCTAACAGCTTTGCTTCTCATAAATCCATCGTGAGCAGGGTTTATAGTCGATGCACAAGCAAACAGTTGAGAACCATATAGCTAAATCAAGCAATGCTAAAGAAATCATATTATGACCCCTACTATGTTAGCTGCTTAGTGAATTCTTTACGTGAAAAAGGCTTTAAAAATGTGATAAGTACCTACTACTTCAAACAACACAATGAATCGAACTATAATTAAAACCTTAGTTCTTAATATTTTTTAGCAAATGGAGAACATAATTTCATGAAATCTTGATATTTAAACCATGTATACATTACACATTACAATTGCCAAACAACTGATAATACCAACATGACTTGTATTAGTTTAACACTCCGATGCTAACAGGAAGTTAACCGAACAGACCATACACAGACATCTCCGATTGTTTTTAAAATTACAAATGAAAAGGAAGAAGGTGGTGCCTACTTTCTTTCTTCTTAATACAGTACTCAGACCACTCATGGTAGGGGCTGAACACGTTGATACATCAGTTTCTCTATCCATACATCATCGGCAGTATTTTATTTTTTGAAACACGGTTCCTTAGGGCCCGATTCATTAAACAAGGAAGAATAGAGTTGCTCGATTAATTAACAGAAACCCAGGCAAAAAGCGTTACAACATGCCCACATAGAAGGGCACCTGGCCGACCTGGAACCAACAAGACCACATACACCACTAAGGAGAGCACACAACTAATAAGCTCACCTAGCTAATCATTATTGGCGGACATCGGTTTCAGCTCATTGCCGGATGAAGAAAGCCGAGTGTCTCCCTATTTCCTAGAATGGTCTCCTCTGGACTAGATTGAGTCAAGTAAGAAAAGAAGAGGATGCAAAAATAGTGGAAAGAAGTCATACACTTTGCCGCTTTCATATGCACGGTCGATAAGGTAGGAATACTTAATATCCTCAAAACACTTTCCTAGTGATGAAAGTGATTCATTAAAGTAAATAAACAGACAAACTTTGGTAACTTTCCTATGTCGTCCTTGATCATTAACCACATGAGGGGCAGTACAGAACTGCCGGTTAAGTCAAATAATAAACATATTAGATTTTTATTAGATAGAATATATTTGGCTCTCTACAAGGTTAGTAGTAAGTCTCTACAAGGTTAGTAGTAAGTCTCTACAAGGTCAGTAGTCTTACTGGATCTTTAAACTGCTTGTTCACTTGCTCAATCACGTCCTTCATGCCTTCTAATCACCAAGACCAAAGAGTCGACATGCATGTCACCATCATACAATATTGTGTTCATCTGAGTTAGTCCATTTAATATTTCTCAAGAATATGGGCGTCCAGCTTGATATCCCATCCTTCTTTGGATACTGAATAGCTAGTGAGGCTCACCAAAGGCGTGAGGCTCACCAAAGGCATACAAGATTCCATCAGGAATACATCTATCTTGTAAACGGTCTATACAGAAGATTTAGTATAGAAAGAACATTTTACAACAAGCTGTGGTATATAACAGGTCAATAGAACAGGGAATTTTCAAGTACTTACCCAACATGAATACCATGTAGGTTTCCTTCAGTTCTGCAGTTTGCAATGTATCCAATGTATACCCAGTACTCATCCATTTCTAATTCCCAGAGGTGAGAAAACAAAGCCAATACTCCCAGCTTGAACATCATTAATCCCACAACAAGTCATTAATCTACTAATTATCCTGCAAGAAGTAAAAAACAATAGAGTTAATTTCACTCTTTGCTCGGAAAATTGAAAACATGTTCTTCTTGATGGGATTACAGTTCCTAAAAAAAAGATGGGATTACGGTGCACTAAGAAATATGAGATTATTTGCCTCTATATGAACATACATCGGCCCTCAGAACATCATCACCGTGCATGTTTTCGCACCAAATTAGAACTCAAAATTTCTGGACGATCATATAGAATAACGGTGGAGCTTCTCAATTTGGGAGATACGCAATCAAGGGGTAGCATATCTGGTTGGTAGGAAGATACATTGTTGTCTATGTAGTAGGAAAAAAACAGCCAATAGAAACCATGACTTTGTTAATCAGGCAACTATGTTAAGTAAACAAAAATCCTCTTTTATCCATTAGGCAGGAAGATAGGTTGTTGAATAGTACTGCAAGAGAACCGGGAAATAATGGAAAAAGAAACTGAAATATTGTACTTGCACGGTGTAATTTACAGAAACAGTGGAGCATTTCCATACCTGATGATTTCATGAACCTTTGATGAGACTACCAATGTGATTCAACGGACGCACACAACGGTTATGGCAACTGCGCCGCCTAGCTCAAGGTCTTTGATGCATACACGGCCTTATCGACTTCGCCGTCTCGAACTTCCCCGACCACTTCATACACCCTGACCCCAATGCCTCCGTCCCATTCGCTCCATCACCATCGTGGAGATCTCCCTCCCCGTGCCGCTTGTATCTAGCGTGAGTTGAACGCACAAATAGATCAGAGAAGAGGCGGTTGAACACACAAATAGATCAAGAAGAGACGATCATATTGAGTCAGATGTAAGTACCTGTGTTCCTCCTTGATGTAAGGAATAGCCGGCACGGCCTTGCGCCACTCCCGCAATGCGACCATGCCCTGCCCTAGGGTTCCACGACGACGGGGCTGGCTGCGTCCCACAACCACACCCTCCCATGGGTCCTACCCCTGATTCATAATACTTTTTCAAATCTGCAATGACAAGATTAATATATCACTAAAATGTGCTTGAATATCAGGGTTCAAGCTGCTATTCAAAATTGCTACAAAATTTCAGAAAAATGAGAAATTACCTCTGCCCCTTTTCTTTGGATTGCTAGTCCCTTCGGGACGGATGCAAGTTTTGAAAATATGATGATGCAATGCGGATGATGACATGGCAAGATGCAACACGCAAGCGAAAGACAAGGCAACAACAACGAATAACTGGAAGACACCTGGCGCGTCGGCCTCGGGGCGTCACAACACTCCACCATTATGAGAGGATCTCGTCCCGAGATCTAGAATGGCACCGGAGGGACAAACGGAAGAGAAAAGAGAAGAGGTAAAACTAAGTTGCTTCTTTGACAAACGAGTGAAACCAATGAACCTTGAGAGGTTAAACAATTTGAAAGAAGAATACAACGAGATGAACGAAATTGAAAACACTCCGTTAGAAAAGAGGAACGAGGAACATTACTAGAATCTTGTAGGTTGAAAGACATAAGGAAAGGGTTACAAAGGACAAGAAGTACATGCAAGCACTCCGGTTGAAACGAGATGTACAAGGAACGATAAAGATCAATTACGATAACACTCCGGTCGGAAAAGGAAGGTAAAGAATATGAGCTTGGCAAAATGAAAGTGTCACATCCCTAGCTGCTGGTAGTGCTCTAGGCTAGCTTCATGTGTGCATCATGTCTATATTTTCGAAACTTGAACTGAGGAATTTTGGAAGCCTCAAAAACTTAAATAAAAGAGGGGCAAAAACCCTAGAAATCTCATTCATTGCTCCAAAATGCTCTTCTTAAATGTTTGATAATTTTTGGTAAGGGTTCTGGTCCCAACCAAAATATTGAACATTTTTAAGGAATTATTTTTGGGACTTTGGATTTAATTCATTAGCTATTTGAATTTGAATTATATTCATATAATTAGAATATAATTTCAAATACCCCCTGAAATATTTTATAAGCTTTTGGAAAAGTCCATCTAGCAATATAAAATATTCAGAGGAGTTTTTGGCATTGTTTGAATTATTTTAAATTCAAAACAGTGGCAAAATAAATTAAATAAAACAAAACAGAAATAGAAAGGGAGAGAAGGCCACCTGGGCCACCTACCTGGCGCCCACTTACCTGGCCCAGCTCCCCCAACGGCCCAGCGCGGCCCAGCCCACCCTTCTCCTGTCGTCTTCCTCCCCTCGCACCGAAGCTGCTCGGTGGCGAGCGCTGGCGATGCCCCGGCCACCTCCTGCTTCCCCCGGTCTCCCTAGCGACGCCACGAGGACGCCTCGTGCCCCCTCGCCCCTCTTCCTCCCTCGCTGCTCCCTCTCTCTTCCCCGAACACTCTCCCCCTCCTCTGTTCCCCTCACCGAACGCGCCCGCCGCCGCCGACGAGAACCACCGCGGCCATGGTCTCTCCCTCGTTCCCTTGAGCAGCCCAGAGGCTCCGCCTCGACCCCCTCTTCCCCTCCACCGAGCCACGAGGTCCTGGACGCGCTGCAACGCCGCCACCATCGCCGTTCCCCTCGTCGGCCACCGGAGATCGCCGCCGTCAATTCTCCGTCGCAGAGGCGTCCCCGAGCCCACTGAGCCACCCTGCTGCCTCCCTGTGAGCTTGCTGTCGTGTCCCCTCACCTCTCTCTCTCGCGCGCGCCCTGTAGCCGCCGCCCCACGAGCACCCGAAGCCGCCGTCCGCCATGGCCGGTGAGCTCCGTGCTCCCGAGCTCCTCCGCCTGCGCTCGTTGCCTCCGGGTGTTCCTGGTGACCCCAGCATCCCGTAGAGCCCATCGGCCGCGCCCGCCGTGCCGTGTAACGCCGAAACCGAGCACGCCCGAGCTTCGGCCGCCGCTGCCGAGCTCGAGGCCATCGTCTCCGGCCGCCCTAGCTGCTGCTGCTTGCTGAAACGGGCGCGGGTGAGCTCCAGCTCCCCGTAGCCGCTCTCCTCCGTCCATTTGGACGCCGGAGGAGCGAGCCCGCGCCCTCCGCCGCGCCTGTTGCCACCGGCGACGAACCGCCGGTGGGTTAGGCCCTGTTGACCAGGGGTTTGACCTCCCCTGGGTCGATGACAGGTGGGGCCAGCCCCCTGTTAATTAGTTTAGTTTTTCTAATTTTTTTTGCCACTGACTCACTGACCTGCGGGCCCGGCCCGGCTAATTAAACTAGGTTAGGGTTAAGTTATATTAGGATTAGTCATAGTCACTGACCAGTGGGCCCCACTGGTCAGGTTTGACCCTAACCGGCCCTGTTGACTTGCTGACGTCATGCCAACGTCATGCTGACGCAATAATTCCTTTCTGGAATTTAAATAAATCTTAAATGATTTAATAATTCTAGAAAATTGTATAAACTTCTAAAATTCATAGAAATTCAACCGTAACTCCAAATTAAATAAATTATATATGAAAAATTATCAGAAAAATTCAAGGAATCCATCTGTACCATTTTCATGCATGTTAGAACAACTTATAGCTGCTGTATAGCACAAATCAATTAAATGGCATTTGAATAATCACATATGGAGTTTGAATTTGAATCTTGTATTCAAACCAACTTCATTTAATCTGTTGCTAGTTGCATTAGCCCAAAACACATTCATTTTGTCATGTCATGATCATGCATCATATTGTGCATTGCATTGATTGTGTTCCTTTCTATGTTGCCGGTAATTGTCCCCTCTCGATAGACGTGATACCGATGATGTGATCGTTGACACTGATGAAGACTCAATGTTATCTTCAGAAGTGCCAGGCAAGCAAAACCCCCTTGTTCATTCCGATACAATCCCACTCTCTCGCTCCTGCTCTCTTTTACTACATTAGGACAACAACGATTCATCTGTTACTTGCTGCGGTAGCTGAACCCCTTTATCCTCTGCATGACCTGTCATTCCATAGTAATTAGATGAAACCCACTAGCATGAGTAGGAGTTGTTTGAGCCCTGTTGTGCCTACTCATTCATGTTTGTTTGTCATGCCTGCTACTGCTTAGAGTTGAGTCAGGTCTGATTCATCGGGGATGAATCAGAGGCGTGCGAACATGTCCTACTGTGTGTGAGCTAAGTGTGTGAACACGATTTGGTAAAGGTAGCGGTGAGAGGCCATGTAGGAGTACATGGTGGGTTGTCTCATTGCAGCCGTCCTCAGGAACTGAGTTCTGTGTTTGTGATCCATGACCAGTTACTACCACACATTGGGTTCCGGTAACTCGACCCCTCTCGACTTATTAATCAACATGATCTCTGTCCAGGAGTTGCAACTAGTTTCTGGTGTTTGTAGGTAGTGTTAGTAGTCTACCAAGTGGCACCCGGTACAGGTGGGCTTGGGACAGACTAGGCACAGTGGCCCGGTGTACCAAGTGGCACCCGGTTGGTGGGCTTGGGAACCCTGCACACATCGTTTGGGGCCGTAAGCGACACCCCGGCCGGATCTCCTTGCGGATGGAACCCGAATAGGCGATAAACCTGGACTAGAGACTTGTTCGGTTAGTCAGGTCGTGGCCGACTCCCTCGCCCGGCTTCCGCTTGAAGGTTGCCGAGGTACATGACGTGTACAGGGCGATAAGTGGCGAAAGCGTGTGTGAAGAAGTACACCCCTGCAGGGTTATCATTATCTATTCGAATAGCCGGATTCCTCGGATATGGAAACTTGGACCCCATTGCATAGTTCATAGACAAGTGAAAGTGGATACCCTAAAATGCGCAAGATAAGCGTGAGTGCTATGGATGGCGTTCTCGTAGGGAGACGGGAGCGGATCCATAGTGGTGTATTGATATGGTGAATATGTGGACTCGTGTGCGCCACCTCAAAAGAGTTACTTGCAGTCGTAGTTCAGGATAGCCACCGAGTCAAAGCTGGCTTGCTGCAGCTAAACCCCACCATCCCCTTTGTTGATAATGATGCATATGTAGTTAGTTCTGATGTAAGTCTTGTTGGGTACATTTGTACTCACATTTGCCTATTTTATGTTTTGCAGAGAGACTTCAGTCTCACTAGGTATTTCCGCGTGGTCTTCGACGTTTAGCTTGTTACCTCAGCTACGATCTTGTGCCTCGGCAGGATTTGGTAGATAGTCAGGCTTCTCAGCCTTTTTCATTTATAGATGTCTGTACTCAGACATGATAGCTTCCGCTTGTGCTTTGTTTTGTATGCTCTGAATGTTGGGTCATGAGACCCATGTTTGTAATATCTCGCTCCTCGGAGCCTATTGATTAAAATTCTTGAGTTGTAGAGTCATGTTGTGATGCCATGTTGTATTTGCACATATCGAGCATATTGTGTGTATGTTATTGAAATGCTTGGTATGTGTGGGATCTGACAACCTAGTTGTTTATCCTTGGTAGCCTCTCTTACCGGGAAATGTCTCCTAGTGTTTCCACCGAGCCATGGTAGCTTGCTACTGCTCCGGGACACTTAGGCTGGCCGGCATGTGTCCTTCTTCGTTCCTGTGTCTGTCCCTTCGGGGAAATGTCACGCGATGAATACCGGAGTCCTGTTAGCCTGCTACAGCCCGGTTCACCGGAGTCCTGCTAGCCCAGTGCTACAGCCTGGATTCACTCGCTGATGACCGACACGTTCGATGCTGGGTCATGGATGCCTGTCCCTGTAAGTCTGTGCCACTTTGGGTTTATGACTAGCCATGTCAGCCCGGGCTCCTTATCATATGGATGCTAGCGACACTATCATATACGTGTGCCAAAAGGCGCAAACGGTCCCGGGCAAAAGTAAGGCGACACCCGTGGGATTACCGTGCGTGAGGCCGCAAAGTGATATGAGGTGTTACATGCTAGATCGATGTGGCATTGAGTCGGGGTCCTGACAGCGTTGGTATCAGAGCTTGACTGCCTGTAGGATTACCAAGCCAATCCGGTCGAAGTTGAGTCTAGAAATTCTTTAGTTATATAAGGGAATTGATTGTGGGATGGAACGTAAGGCTCTTTTTACTCCTTATACCTTATGCCTTCTGATCTGAGTCATCTTAACTTTCCTGCGGGGTTAAGGAACTAGGCTTTCTCTTCTTTCTATCAGGATCACGTGTTACTAATCCGTAGACTTATAAGATTGTTGGATTTAAGCTTGAGTTCAGTTCCTACGACTTCTGTATGTTAACTGTTGATCTCGGAACCTTGATATTGTGCTTCTGAGTGGTTATGCCATCATTTTTGTGAATGTCTCAAATCTTTTCTGAGCATTTACAGCCGTTATGCTGTCCGAGTCATCCCAGGTTTCTAAATAGTCTGATGCATTTGCAAATCCTTTCCCTCTGGTTTCGATGCTCCTTTATGCCAGCTCAATCACACAAATTGTTGAGTTGAGGTATTCTATTGCCTCGACCTTTATGTTGGAATATTATTATGACCTAGGTGTCTTAGGGGATCATCTAGTAATTTAGCCATGATTTGTGTTCCCAGTGTGATGATTCTGGCCATCATTCTCGAAAGCATCCCGTGATGCTACTTAGTAATAGGTATTCTGTTCCTGGGTTCTTGAACCCGAGATTCACTCTACCTACTTCATGTTGATAGTAATTGCTAGCGCCTTTAGGATATTAGTAACCTTTGCGATAGTCCTTGAAGTCCGTGGTATCTTCTTCCTCCAAATACCATGAACTACTTATGGCAGAAGTTCCTCGTTGAACTGAAATATCACAACAGGATTATTCTTGAGGAGTTCTCCATTCATAAATCGTGACTCTGCCAGTTCTACCTTTCTGCATGGGTTATCCGGAAGAAATATGTTGAACTTGGTTCGACATACTAATCTATGCATCCACAACTCAGAAAATTATATGTTCCTTTGAGTTGTTCTCTTTAGTTGTCCTCTGACCCTCGCCTATCAATTGATAGTCAAGAGTATGCGTGCGTTCGTTTATCGATGCCTATTACTCTTGTGGTCCGTCAAGCCATTCTATCGTAGAATGACCAGGAGAAACAAACTCCAGTACCTCTTCCATATCCAGGATTGGGTCAAAGAAGTTGTGCTCCGCAGATCAAAATGCCAATCTAGCTTTTGCTCTGTTCTACCTTGGAGTATTACCATCTTTATATCGGGATTGTTATAGGAATTGCACACCATCCTATGAACTCTTGGTACAGTGATACTTCTTGCCATCATTGTTCATTCCTCGGTTCCTGTGTTATTGTAACCGGAATGCCAACAAGTGAATCGTGGTGTATGAAATCAATACTGCTAGCAACTCCGTTGCTTGGTAGTTAAATGGACAACAACCTCATTCTTAGCGTGCTGATTATTGAGTCATCATTCTAAGATTGATCGTGCTACCTAGTCCTTATTCCTGGTGCACTTTTCAATCAATGAGTTAGGATAGTGTCAATCCTTGCTTGTTTGATTATATCGTCTTGCCCTGAACAGCAAGATTGTTCTCAAGCTTAGTAACATACCGGTGGTTCGTGATTTTCCGAAGATCTTCTCGAAAGTATCACCAGGTTGTCCCCGACTGTTATGTTGAGCTCGTGATCAAGTTGGTTTTCCAATAAACCACTTTTTCTCCAAGAATCGGTGTTAGATATCCCTGAGCTAGTTGGTTAAGCTAAACAACAACTTGGAGAGTTGGAAGATAAAAGCTTGTCTGACTTGGTTCGTTCCAAAGGGATATTCTTGTGTAGTGTGTGTTGAAGAAAGATGGTATCTTCATCAATTGATCCTTGAGACCAGTTGCTGGAGCTATTGTCTTGCCAAAACTTTGATTTGAGTATGGGCTATTCTCAAATCAAATCCGAACCAACGATATTCGTAATGTTGTCTTACTCGTGGTTGATCCCTCGAGCATACACCACTACATCTTTGGTCTGACCAATGCTATCACCTTGTTCACCAAGTCGTGGAATTCCATCTTCATGGAAATCTCGATGATTTGTTGTTGAGCCCATCAACATCATTTTATCTTCTCCAGGATCTTGTTAGACAATAAGTTAGTGTTGGAAACTTTTGAAAGCATTATCCTCATGCTAGCTCATGAAGTATTTGTTTGATGAAAGGAGTGACTTCCTCTTATACACGTGCATTGGATGCAAGTTGCCGCCGTGGACTCGAGAAAGTCAATGTTGTTTCCTCTGGGATCATCCCAACTCAGTCATGCATATGTGCGAAGTATTCTGTGGTCTGGAGACTTGCAACCTTCATTCCATATGTGTCCCGAGCACACCAAGCCACTGACTGATTTGTTCTAGGAGAAGGAGTTCTTTTTAAGAGCTAACCCGGGCTTAATCAAGAACTTCGATATCCTCCATGATGGTTCCCAACCAGAACTCGGTAGTGTTTTATTATAAGACTACTTTGTGGTCATGCTTGTCTTGGACAACGTGTTCACATGTTTGTAGCAGAGCCAGCTCATGTTTTGGAGCTTGCTATCGTAGTTCATCTTCCGAGAATCCCGCAACGTCATCTCGTCGATTTGTGTTGCAAACTTTCATTTTTCTTCCTAGACTCGATGGGTCTGGAGTATTCTGACACCAACCAGATCTGAATCTCAGGCAGATATGATGGTTGGAACATTTCCCCAAGAACTATAATATTGGTTCCTCGATAACTGGTAAAGTGGATGTCGTGGCCAGCACCACCCAGCCGAAATACCTATTATTGTAGTATCTTGATTGAAGAAGTTGGCCACCTCCCCATAAGGATTTCGTAGGATTTACCTCCGTAACTGTTCCTTATGGATTCTATTGCTCCCGAAGTCCGACCTTTTACTTGATGTTCTAGTTATCAAACCATATCTATGAATGGGATACACTAGCACATCAAGGAGAACATTAGAAGCGGAGTGCTAAATGTCTCTCGGTCGATCGTCCAGATTTTGTTCCTTGGCTCGCTAAGGTGAAATCTGAGAAAGTGTTATCCTCCTTTGCATCTGCATCGTCCATCGCTATTCATCATGGTAGTATGTTGTGTTGTCAGCATCCTTGACACGGATGTTGGTAAAACCTTGATGATTATGGAAATGCCCAAGTTCTTGAGAGCACGCACAAGCGCTAGGTGTTATCATCGGCACTAACTAGGATTCCTCTCGGTTTCCTCGGTAAGGCTATGACCTTTTCAAACAGTGAATTCACTCTCTATTGTTGGGTTCTTCCCCAGTTACCAGAATCATTCCCAGCATTTGCATTTTGTTCCCAGCTTGCACCGCCAATGTGCCATTCTACCATGGGTCTCTTCCATTTCTGGTGATAAGCAAATTCATCCATTACGTTGTCTTCAACAAGGTAATCCACATCATCCAAGTCCGAGTATGCCATTCTACCGACCCCCTCCAAACGATCGTTATGAATTGCCTTAGGCTGGTATGAAGAGTTTCAATGATCTTTGAATCAAAAGTAATTCTTTTTGCCACTTAGGGTAATAATCTACGAATCACCCTCCTCCAGGATGTTTCGTCGTGGTATCATGGCAACTCAACTCCTCGCTACGTTGACAATCGTTTACCACCTTCTTAGGTGTGGAATTGTTGTCCACCTAGTGAACCTTCGTCATCCATTTCTTCCCACCCCTCTTGATGTGTATCTCGTGTCTCAACCCGAGAGATGGTCTTATGTCTCATTCCGTGAGTTGTTCGATCTTCGAGAAGATCGACCCTTCTAGAGTCTCCTTCTTCCCTCCATGTCATGATGACAGGATTTCTCAGAGCAAGACTTCAAGACAATGATGGTGATCGAATCAACGTTCCTATGAAGTGCACCCTGGATCGTGAAGATTATACTAGTCTGCGTTACCCTTCACCTTACCCTACGCTTGAATCTCGAGACGAGATTCTTGTTTAGTGGGGGTGAGTTGTCACATCCCTAGCTGCTGGTAGTGCTCTAGGCTAGCTTCATGTGTGCATCATGTCTATATTTTCGAAACTTGAACTGAGGAATTTTGGAAGCCTCAAAAACTTAAATAAAAGAGGGGCAAAAACCCTAGAAATCTCATTCATTTCTCCAAAATGCTCTTCTTAAATGTTTGATAATTTTTGGTAAGGGTTCTGGTCCCAACCAAAATATTGAACATTTTTAAGGAATTATTTTTGGGACTTTGGATTTAATTCATTAGCTATTTGAATTTGAATTATATTCATATAATTAGAATATAATTTCAAATACCCCCTGAAATATTTTATAAGCTTTTGGAAAAGTCCATCTAGCAATATAAAATATTCAGAGAAGTTTTTGGCATTGTTTGAATTATTTTAAATTCAAAACAGTGGCAAAATAAATTAAATAAAACAAAACAGAAATAGAAAGGGAGAGAAGGCCACCTGGGCCACCTACCTGGCGCCCACTTACCTGGCCCAGCTCCCCCAACGGCCCAGCGCGGCCCAGCCCACCCTTCTCCTGTCGTCTTCCTCCCCTCGCACCGAAGCTGCTCGATGGCGAGCGCTGGCGATGCCCCGGCCACCTCCTGCTTCCCCCGGTCTCCCTAGCGACGCCACGAGGATGCCTCGTGCCCCCTCGCCCCTCTTCCTCCCTCGCTGCTCCCTCTCTCTTCCCCGAACACTCTCCCCCTCCTCTGTTCCCCTCACCGAACGCGCCCGCCGCCGCCGACGAGAACCACCGCGGCCATGGTCTCTCCCTCGTTCCCTTGAGCAGCCCAGAGGCTCCGCCTCGACCCCCTCTTCCCCTCCACCGAGCCACGAGGTCCCCGACGCGCTGCAATGCCGCCACCATCGCCGTTCCCCTCGTCGGCCACCGGAGATCGCCGCCGTCAATTCTCCGTCGCAGAGGCGTCCCCGAGCCCACTGAGCCACCCTGCTGCCTCCCTGTGAGCTTGCTGTCGTTTCCCCTCACCTCTCTCTCTCGCGCGCGCCCTGTAGCCGCCGCCCCACGAGCACCCGAAGCCGCCGTCCGCCATGGCCGGTGAGCTCCGTGCTCCCGAGCTCCTCCGCCTGCGCTCGTTGCCTCCGGGTGTTCCTGGTGACCCCAGCATCCCGTAGAGCCCATCGGCCGCGCCCGCCGTGCCGTGTAACGCCGAAACCGAGCACGCCCGAGCTCCGGCCGCCGCTGCCGAGCTCGAGGCCATCGTCTCCGGCCGCCCTAGCTGCTGCTGCTTGCTGAAACGGGCGCGGGTGAGCTCCAGCTCCCCGTAGCCGCTCTCCTCCGTCCATTTGGACGCCGGAGGAGCGAGCCCGCGCCCTCCGCCGCGCCTGTTGCCACCGGCGACGAACCGCCGGTGGGTTAGGCCCTGTTGACCAGGGGTTTGACCTCCCCTGGGTCGATGACAGGTGGGGCCAGCCCCCTGTTAATTAGTTTAGTTTTTCTAATTTTTTTTGCCACTGACTCACTGACCTGCGGGCCCGGCCCGGCTAATTAAACTAGGTTAGGGTTAAGTTATATTAGGATTAGTCATAGTCACTGACCAGTGGGCCCCACTGGTCAGGTTTGACCCTAACCGGCCCTGTTGACTTGCTGACGTCATGCCAACGTCATGCTGACGCAATAATTCCTTTCTGGAATTTAAATAAATCTTAAATGATTTAATAATTCTAGAAAATTGTATAAACTTCTAAAATTCATAGAAATTCAACCGTAACTCCAAATTAAATAAATTATATATGAAAAATTATCAGAAAAATTCAAGGAATCCATCTGTACCATTTTCATGCATGTTAGAACAACTTATAGCTGCTGTTTAGCACAAATCAATTAAATGGCATTTGAATAATCACATATGGAGTTTGAATTTGAATCTTGTATTCAAACCAACTTCATTTAATCTGTTGCTAGTTGCATTAGCCCAAAACACATTCATTTTGTCATGTCATGATCATGCATCATATTGTGCATTGCATTGATTGTGTTCCTTTCTATGTTGCCGGTAATTGTCCCCTCTCGATAGACGTGATACCGATGATGTGATCGTTGACACTGATGAAGACTCAATGTTATCTTCAGAAGTGCCAGGCAAGCAAAACCCCCTTGTTCATTCCGATACAATCCCACTCTCTCGCTCCTGCTCTCTTTTACTGCATTAGGACAACAACGATTCATCTGTTACTTGCTGTGGTAGCTGAACCCCTTTATCCTCTGCATGACCTGTCATTCCACAGTAATTAGATGAAACCCACTAGCATGAGTAGGAGTTGTTTGAGCCCTGTTGTGCCTACTCATTCATGTTTGTTTGTCATGCCTGCTACTGCTTAGAGTTGAATCAGGTCTGATTCATCGGGGATGAATCAGAGGCGTGTGAACATGTCCTACTGTGTGTGAGCTAAGTGTGTGAACACGATTTGGTAAAGGTAGCGGTGAGAGGCCATGTAGGAGTACATGGTGGGTTGTCTCATTGCAGCCGTCCTCAGGAACTGAGTTCTGTGTTTGTGATCCATGACCAGTTACTACCACACATTGGGTTCCGGTAACTCGACCCCTCTCGACTTATTAATCAACATGATCTCTGTCCAGGAGTTGCAACTAGTTTCTGGTGTTTGTAGGTAGTGTTAGTAGTCTACCAAGTGGCACCCGGTACAGGTGGGCTTGGGACAGACTAGGCACAGTGGCCCGGTGTACCAAGTGGCACCCGGTTGGTGGGCTTGGGAACCCTGCACACATCGTTTGGGGCCGTAAGCGACACCCCGGCCGGATCTCCTTGCGGATGGAACCCGAATAGGCGATAAACCTGGACTAG
>NC_041386.1:151075508-151158459 GCF_002162155.2 Triticum dicoccoides
TTTGCCTATTTTATGTTTTGCAGAGAGACTTCAGTCTCACTAGGTATTTCCGCGTGGTCTTCGACGTTTAGCTTGTTACCTCAGCTACGATCTTGTGCCTCGGCAGGATTTGGTAGATAGTCAGGCTTCTCAGCCTTTTTCATTTATAGATGTCTGTACTCAGACATGATAGCTTCCGCTTGTGCTTTGTTTTGTATGCTCTGAATGTTGGGTCATGAGACCCATGTTTGTAATATCTCGCTCCTCGGAGCCTATTGATTAAAATTCTTGAGTTGTAGAGTCATGTTGTGATGCCATGTTGTATTTGCACATATCGAGCATATTGTGTGTATGTTATTGAAATGCTTGGTATGTGTGGGATCTGACAACCTAGTTGTTTATCCTTGGTAGCCTCTCTTACCGGGAAATGTCTCCTAGTGTTTCCACCGAGCCATGCTAGCTTGCTACTGCTCCGGGACACTTAGGCTGGCCGGCATGTGTCCTTCTTCGTTCCTGTGTCTGTCCCTTCGGGGAAATGTCACGCGATGAATACCGGAGTCCTGTTAGCCCGCTACAGCCCGGTTCACCGGAGTCCTGCTAGCCCAGTGCTATAGCCTGGATTCACTCGCTGATGACCGACACGTTCGATGCTGGGTCATGGATGCCTGTCCCTGTAAGTCTGTGCCACTTTGGGTTTACGACTAGCCATGTCAGCCCGGGCTCCTTATCATATGGATGCTAGCGACACTATCATATACGTGTGCCAAAAGGCGCAAACGGTCCCGGACAAAAGTAAGGCGACACCCGTGGGATTACCATGCGTGAGGCCGCAAAGTGATATGAGGTGTTACATGCTAGATCGATGTGGCATTGAGTCGGGGTCCTGACAGAAAGCACTTGGATGAGAGTCCGGTTAGAAGAGGAATGATAGCCACAACACTCCGGTTAAAACGAGATAGAGAAGGAAAAAGAATGATATAATTTGGGCAGCACTCCGACTGTAAATGGAAGGAATTGAACCTGAACTTGACAAGATGAGAGGATACTTGATGAAATCCACAACACACTAACTCCAGAACTATTGAAAGAATGGCACAATGGGTAAAAAGATTTCAGACAACACTCCGGTTGAAAAGGGAGGCAAAACTTGATAAGATGAGAGAACTTGAAAAGAGGGCACGATACTCCGGTTAAATGGACAAGCACGAAAAGAACATGATATTTGACAGAACGAGAAGATGGGTGAATATAGCAACAATACAAAGCCTCCGGAATGAAATGAAAGAGTGGAATGGAATGAACGGAGGGAAACAAGATCTTGGCAGCGCAACGCTTACAACCAAGGCTAGAACGGAGTTGTTGGATTATCAACAACGAAAAGATGAGCTTGATATGATCTTATGGAATACGCCTCAAATTATGAGGTGACAACCTGCCACTCACGGAAAAAAGAATTGGATTGGTATGACCAATGCGACGAGAAACTATTTCACCGGGAGGATAAATGAAGAACTTGGGTCATTTATGAGCACCATAATAGCAACAATCCTTAGGGAAGGCTTTAGGTGAAATATAACCCAAGATAACTTTAAAGAAGAGATTGATGGATTTAAAATACCTCATTCCTAACAACATGTGAATCATGAAACATGAACCCAAATTATCAAGAATGACATAATACCACCTCCAATAATATGGTAGAAAGAATTGCACTCCGGATTGCAAGATGAAGAATGCTTGAAGTATATCTTGGCGGATCATAGCTTCGAGAGATATCTTGAAGAGCAATTGAAGAATGAAAAGAAATCCTTGACGAACCACCATGTAGCCTCCATGAAGAACTCTGGTAATAAAAGAATGATCAAAAGAAGTGAAGGATGAAGAGAATAAGATCGAATTCTTGCAATGATTAGATGGAGCTTTGAAATGATATAATTGAAATAACTTGGAGCTACGGAAAAGAAAGATGGACAACTTGAATCGAGAATTGATACCATGAATGAACTCCGGAGGAAAAGAATAGAATCACCTCAAAGAAAACAAGAATAAGATTTACTGTATGTTTATCCTTCTGAACTTAACTTGATGACAAGCAACGGATTTGGCATACTACTTATTATTCTTGAAAAGATTGAAAAGATATAGCCAAACTTGAGGAAGGTCTTCAACGAACCACCGGTAGGACTTGAAAAGAACAAATGAATTGATGTGATAAACAAGAAAGAGAAATCTTGAACGAACCACCGTAAGAATTAAAAAACGAACGAAGTAAAGGGATGAATCACCGGTAAGAATTAGAAAACGAATGAAGATACTTGAGGGGATTTAGATACAACTGAAACGAAGAGATCACGAGCTGATTAGAGAATATTGAATGATGCACCGGTAAGATTTGGAGAATGATAGCTGAAAACTAGAATGAATACTTATGAGATGATGGGCTCCGAAGAATCAAACTGAAAAGACTCCTAAATTGCTCCGAAAGGATGAAAAGAATTCTCTCAACTGAAGGCAATTATGAGAGGATGGCGACAAGCTAGAACCATGAATCTTGAAGAGAATAAATAAGATTGAGTGAAAAATCTTCTTTGGTCTTCAAATCCGAGAATGACGACGAGAACACCACCATGAATTATTTAGACACTCTGGAAGAATCAAAACGAAGAGGTTGAGCCAACGATGAAAAGATTTTGACAGATCTTGGAGAATACATTTGACCGATGCTGAATCATTCTTACGTCAAACTTTGAAAAAGAATTTGAGGATAGCTCCGGGAAAATTAGAAGAGTTAGGTAAGATCCTGGGAAAAGACCTGTGGGTTAGGGCCCACTCAAAAGAAACACCGTTGAAATGATTTAAAAGAGAGGTTGCACCGGTTGAATTAAATGGCTAGAATGAGATAACAATCTCGAAAGAGCTTGAAAGGATTACGAAAGCCGAGTGGAAACACGAATCTTCTGAGATTTCTTGAGCACTCCGGAACAAATGAATAGCGAAGAGTGGATGATTATGAGGTGCACCGGTATGATAAAACTTCTTAAATGAGGAAAGGATATGATCAACACCAAAAGCTTGAATTGAATCCACCGGAGAAGAAAACGAGTGAAGAGTGACGAACTTGAAGCTCCGTTAGAATCTTCATGAGAATCACCAGGTAAGACCAAGAAGGAAAACAAAATGGAGAGACTTCACATGAATAAAAGGATACTTGATTAAGAATCTGAATCCTTGAAGAAAAAGGGTGGGTGGGCGG
The DNA here is from genome assembly GCF_002162155.2 of Triticum dicoccoides. Taxonomy (NCBI): domain Eukaryota; kingdom Viridiplantae; phylum Streptophyta; class Magnoliopsida; order Poales; family Poaceae; genus Triticum; species Triticum dicoccoides. Next base: position 151,078,741 of record NC_041386.1, read on the forward strand.
GAAAAACAAAGGCAACTTGGAGACGGATGAAACAAACACCGTTGAGAAAACCGAGAGGTGATCTTGCGATGTTAAAATGATCGGATCCACTTGAAGAGAAGCACACCGGTTGAAAAGGATTAACATGACAATCTCGATTATCATGAAGGATTAGTATTCACATAGAAATATGAGAGCACCGCTTATGAAAAGGGATGGAATCAACATTTGACTTCGAAGCAACTCGAATACCACAACTCAAAACAAAACAAAGGATTGGCTTGCAGAATAAGCCGGAACAAACATATGATAGAGATTTCGTCCGAAGTTTTCGTGGTGGGGCCTACACGGGCTCGATCATACATCACCATCATGTACAAGGCAGTGCACATGACATACGAAGCGTCCCCGAGTCGGCATAGCCAAGGACTCTTTAAGACACAATGAGACCACTGTAAAACCAACCGTGAATACGCGGACCACTAGATGTCGAACCCCAATTTCATATCATACATCTATCGGAAAGATATCCTAAGAGCTACTTGAATTCCCACTTATAAACTCCTGAAACTTTCCGGTTATGCAATCAGGTGTTGGGGATATAGGGGAAGCATAATATCTCACCCAAAACTAGCAAATCCTACATCCAACTGTATCCATCCTTCAACACATAACCAAGAAACCTTCGGAAATCATTTACCTCAACCTTCGAAAAGCATCCGTTATACGAGTTATGGCAATACTCCCGAACTCCCGCCCCAGTACTAGGTGGCGTCGAGGTTATCTCACCAACAACTGCATAAAAGAGATTTTCGATGTCGGCGAAACTAATCTCAGGTATTCCAGAACTGCAATGATAAAATTGTGACGACAACACCTCGGAGCTCAACTCCCTAGGACACTGCCACAACCCCTAAATGACAGGAGGCACCAAGAACAATGTTCACATGACAAAACCACCAGAACGATTCCAAGATACCCGTGTGATCCTAAGAATTTTTTTAGTGAAATTTGAGAAGAGAAGAGTCAAAACTCTACGTCAGGATGCCTCACCAGAGCGATGAAGGGACTGAGGAGTAAAAAGAATTCCTAACTATCCGATATATATAATTCCTAAATGACTCAAAACATTTCTAGACTCAATAACGCCAGCGATTCGATCAAGCAGGGGGCTCCTAAGGTCGGGGAAGGCTCTGATACCAACTTGTAATGCCCTCGATGCGACTATATCTCCCACGTGTCGAAGCACGACTTAGAGGCATAACCGCATTGAAAGCAATGTCGCAAGTGAGGTAATCTTCACACAACCCATGTAATACATAAGGGAAAGAGATACATAGTTAGCTTACAATCGCCACTTCACACAATTACATGAATAAAGCATTACATCATCCAGATACAAACAAGGTCCGACTACGGAACCAAAATAAAAGAAGACTACCCCAAATGCTACACAGATCCCCGATCGTCCCGACTGGGCTCCATTACTGATCAACTAGAACGAAACAACATAAAGGACAAGATCTTCCACGAGCTCCTCCTTGAGCTTGGTTGCGTCATCTGCACGGTTCAACGACACCTGCAAGCTGATTTTTGAAGTATCTGTGAGTCACGGGGACTCAGCAATCTCACACCCTCGCGATCAAGACTATTTAAGCTTATGGGAAAGGTAAAAGGTATGAGGTGGAGCTGCAACAAGCGACTAGCATATATGGTGGCTAACATACGCAAATGAGAGCGAGAAGAGAAGGCAAAGCACGGACGAGAAACTATGATCAAGAAGTGATCCTAGAACAACTTACGTCAAGCATAACTCCAACACCGTATTCACTTCCCGGACCCCGCCGAGAAGAGACCATCACGGCTACACACGCGGTTGATGTGTTTTAATTAAAGTCAACTTAAGGTTTTCTACAACCGGACATTAACAAATTCCCATCTGCCCATAACCGCGGGCACGGCTTTTGAAAGTTCAAATCCCTGCAGGGGTGTCCCAACTTAGCCCATCACAAGCTCTCACGGTCAACGAAGGATATTCCTTCTAGCGGGAAGACCCGATCAGGCTCGGAATCCCGGTTACAAGACATCCTCGACAATGGTAAAACAAGTCCAGCAAGACCACCCGCTGTGCCGACAAATCCTGATAGGAGCTGCACATATCTCGTTCTCAGGGCACACCGGATAAGCTAAGCGTACGGGAGCCAACGTAACCCAAGTTGCCAAGGGACGGCCCCGCACGATGCTCTAGGTTGGACCAACACTTAGAGAAGCACTGGCCCGGGGGTTTAACAAAGATGACCCTTGAGCCGGCCGACCTAAGGGAAATAAAAAGGCTAGGTGGCAAATGGTAAAACCAATGTTGGGCCTTGCTGGAGGAGTTTTATTCAAGGCGAACTGTCAAGGGGTTCCCATTATAACCCAACCGCGTAAGGAACGCAAAATCCGGGAATATAACACCGATATGACGGAAACTAGGGCAGCAAGAGTGGAACAAAACACCAGGCATAAGGCCGAGCCTTCCACCCTTTACCAAGTATATAGATGCATTAATTAAATAAGATATATTGTGATATCCCAACAAGTAAACATGTTCCAACAAGGAACAACATCTCCATGTTCCAACAAGGAACAAACTTCAATCTTCACCTGCAACTAACAACGCTATAAGAGGGGCTGAGCAAAGCGGTAACATAGCCAAACAACGGTTTGCTAGGACAAGGTGGGTTAGAGGCTGGGCTTAACAATATGGGAGGCATGATAAGCAAGTGGTAGGTATCACAGCATAGGCATAGCAAAAGAGCGAGCAACTAGCAAGCAAAGATATAAGTGATTTCGAGGGTATGGTCATCTTGCCTGAAATCCCGCAAGGAAGAAGAATGAGTCCATGAAGAAGACAAACGGACGAAGTCGAACGAAACCTCACAAACACGACGTTATCGGAACCAACCCGAGCAGCAACACCGGAAAGAAGCAAACAATCATGGTAACAACCATCACATAAGCATGACATGATGCACAACCAAGTATGATGCATGTCCGGTTTAAAGAGGCATGACATGGCAAAATGCACAAACAAAACTACAAGTTAAGTGGAGCTCAATATGCATTGGGATGCATATTGACAAAACACCACATTCCATTATTTAGTTTGATCTCGTTATGTACCCAACAATATTAAATGTTCTTAACATGGCAGGGGTGAAGCAAATGAAAACTACCTATCTATGCAAGTTTAAATGAGGCCGGAACAACAAACAACAAGTCCGGAAACTCCTCATGTGCATATTTTAGGTTTGGTACTGTTCTGCCCTAATCACAATTTTAGAGTTGTTAAACATGCAAAGTAAAACCACCATGTTAAACTAGGCATTTTTCTACCCCATTTACATATAAAGTTTATTTAAAACCAAGCTACGGTTGATTAGTTATGAATTAAATCATTTTAGCATGGCATTAGGTAAATTATGAACAAACATCATTTTAAACATTTTAATCATGGGTGGAAGTGACATATTGTGAAACTAGACACAATTTTAAGCAAGTTTCATATATAAATTGTTTTAATCCGATGCACGGTTGTGGAGATATTAAATGCATGAAGTTAGAAGGTTTTTCTGCAAAACAGCCGTCTCAGGAATAATAGCTAAATTCGTGGAACCAAAAAAAACATCCGCTGGGCCGAAATTGAACTGGCCCAGCAGTAAGAAAAAAAAGGAGGGGGCGCTTGGGGGCTGCTCATCGCAGGCCTTGGGCCGGTCGGTGGTGAGGTGAGTCCGGAAGGGGGGCGCAGTTGGGCCTCGGCCCACTCGATGGAGGAGGGAGGCCGGTAGGTCGCGCAGCTGGGCCTCGGTCAATGCGAGCGCTCTCCTCGCTCGCTCAATCTGGCAGCGACGCGAGCAGAGGCACGAAGCAGAGGAAACTCGGCGGCGGGGACGGCAAGAGACCGGATCGGCCTGGTTGACTTGGCGCGGCAGGTCCACACGGCACTCGACAGGGTCAACGCGGGGATCAGTCAGAGGAGATGGTTCGAAGATGAAGCAGACAAGGCTGGCGAGCGAGGCAGAGGTGCCTTCAACGCACGGGCGATGCAGGGGTACTTGGCGCTACTCCGGCGAGCTGAGGGCTCCGGCAGGACGGCAGGATGGTGAGGGGTCGGCACGGGAGCTCGATGGCGTCTGAATCTAGGGGCGAGAGGTCTGCGGTGCTCGAGCAGACGGGAAGGAGCGGGCGCGAGGGCTTCCTCCCTGGAAAGATGTTTGAATGCAGAGGCCCGGCGGCAGCGGGACATGGCGAAGACGGGGCATCTCCGGCAAGGCGAGGAAGGAGAGGACGGCCATGGCGAGTCTATGGCGGCGCTGCAGCTTCGAGGCGTCAGAGCTCCCTATACGAGCAAACAGAGGGAGAGAGATGTGAGGGAGGGGGAAGAAGAATGGAAGGAAGGAGAAAAGATGGGCGCGAGGCACTCATCTCCGATACGGCGGCGCTCCAAACGGCGGCGGTGGCACTCGTTCTAGTTGGAGGAGGAGCTGGGTTCAGCTGGGGGTCTCAGGCGCGAGGACGAGGTGGATCAGGAGGAGTGTCTGGTTCTGGTTGGCTGGGTGTGCAAATCGATGAGGGAATTTTTGGACCGGGGATGAACCCGAGGAGGATTTGGAATGTGGCGGCGGCGATGGGACAGACTACCGAAAATCTAGGGTTTTGGCTAGATTAGGTGAGATTTGGCTATAAATATAAGGGAAAGAGGGACTTTGGATCATCCGATCGAAATCGGATGGTTCAGAAAGAATAGGCTAGGGATTCCAAATAAGAAAACGGTGACGTTTTGCAGACGTTTGGGGATGATCTGGATCCAACGGTGACGACTGTCCGGGTCGGGTCCGGGACAACTTTTCGGACGCGCGCGCGAGGGGGGTTTGATGCACTGAGCAGAGAGAGTTTCGGACCGTGCGATCGCATCGGACAACTCCGGAAGCAAAGAGGGGAAGGAGGATGGACTAGGTGGGCTGTGGCGAGACTGTGAGGGGGAGAAGAGAGAGAGAGGGCCCGACATCTGTTTCCGGAGACCGAAAACGTTCGACGATAGACCGGCTATAATGCCGCTATAGTTTAACGGTTGGGCTATCAAACGAACTCTGAATGCGATGAAACTTGACAGACGGTCTATCTACACTATAACAAGACCGCACGCCAACTTTCAACCCAATCCGAGAACATTTTCCGGCCACTTATAAAATACTATTTCGGACATGCCGCGGGCGCGTGCAAGTGTGTCTGGGCTCAGAACGGACACGGACGGAACGAGGAGACCGGGACGGATGCAAGTTTCAAAAACATGATGATGCAATGCGGATGATGACATGGCAAGATGCAACACGCAAGCAAAAGACAAGGCAACAACAACGAATAACTGGAAGACACCTGATGCGTCGGCCTCGGGGCGTCACACCACCCTATTGTACAAGGTCACTACATAAATTTTCATCTATTTTATTCAGAATACGCCAATGCCCAACAAAGTTGGGAGGGACTCTCTCAACCATATTCAGTACACTTCATATATTTAGAATACGCCAATGCCCAACACCAGAGTCTCTCTAAATATGCAATGGTTCAGATCATGGAGAATTGACAGAAGAAAAATCGCAAACTGTGGCCGTCGCCCGCTGGAGCTTGCCGCCTTCCTCATCGCTCCTCTTTCAAAATTAAAGATATCACCATTGCATCATCCAACTATATTGATAATCATGAAATAAAAAATTGTATGGATTATAAACTCATAACATGTGAGAAATACAGTTGTCATTAAATGGCATCAAGAAGAGATAGGCATTGCCAAATCATGTTGCAATCCCATTGTAGTATATATGTAATTATGCACGAGTCTATGATTCTGCCGCAAGGATCAGATAAACAACAATTTGGAGCATGGTGTTGTGTGACATCTCACAAAGTGAATGAATGAATTTTTGATTGTTACAGAAAATTTCATATATAGATTTTCACCATGCCACCAACTTCTTCAGGTGCCAACAACATGAACAGATAACAGGGTGGGAGGGGGAAGGGAACATAGATGGAGGAGGGAGAAGGGAGAGGAGAGAAGAGGGGGAAAGAGGAAGGGGTGGAGATACCTATGATAACGGGGAGCCGGCACTGCGGGACGGGAAGACTCGCCGCCGGCGGGCAGGAGAAGAGCTGGCGGCTCCAACCCTAGCTTGCGCGTGAGAATTGCATCCGTCGCACAAAACCAGGGCATCCATCATCTGCCGTCGTGCTCCAGTGAGCCGGCAACCGAGGATTTCCTGGAGCGGAGGTGGAGGCGACCAGAACCGGCGGCGGCGCGACGCCGAGGTTGGTGTGACGGCGAGCTCGGGCAGTGAGGCGGCGGGGCAGAAGCTGCAGGAGACGGCGGCGGGGACCTCGAGGCCGAGCTCAGGCCATGGCTTCCCTGGTTCCAGAGGCCGTGGCGGCGCCGGACGCAGCGGCGGGGCGAGGAGGAGGCCGGCCGTCGGGGAGGCAGGAGCTCCTCGTCCCCTCGATCCAGATCGGGATCGAGGAGGGAGCAACAGGGGCGCGAGGGAGCGAGCGAGCCGCGGGCGGCGGTCGGGGCATAGGTTTAATTTCGTAGGTTAACCGTCGTAGATTTTTTTAGGATGATTTTCTGTCGATGAACTGTAGTGTTTCACAACAGGCATCATGGTAGCATACCGATTTTTATTTCCTGGTTCGAGAGCGGAGGGGGGAATCGAGGGGATGCGGGAGGTGGGATCGAGGACGAAAAAAACCCGTCTCTAGTGGGACGAAAATTGACCGGCGGAGACTACCCACTGCTCCATTAGGAGTAGAGATTACGTGTATTATATTTTCCACCAGAACTGAGGGAATTAATTTCATGTAAATCGGCCAGCCACAACTCCAAGAATACGCGGAGGAGGTGGTCCGGGTCGGCGTCGGCGCTGTCCGGCGCGGGCCACATGCCCGCTTCCAAGTGTGCCTGCGCGCTGGCCACCCACGCCGGGTCCTTCAAGTGCCGCTTCCACCGCACCAACTCCTAGGGCCATGGCCACGGCCACGGCCAGGGCCAGGGAAGCCGCCCTTCTTCGCCTCCTTCACCGGCCGCGGCCAACGCGGTGCCGCGGCACCCGACCTCGCCGTCCTCGTCCTCCGGCACCGTCGCGACCCAGTGACGCAGCCCAAGCATCGGCCTCGAGAATCAAGAATGCTCGACAATGGAGAGGGAAGGGAAGATCATATACATGTCATAAGAAAGGGAGTTTATTTACTGCTCCCTCGATGTATTGTTTCCTTTGTTTGGAGACTGATTACCATCTGTGAGTTAAGGTAAGGTTAATGTGATTGAGCATTTTTTTTCTTTCTGAAAATCAAATATTTGTTTTCTAATTAATGTGATTGAGTGATTTAAGGTAATGTTAATTAATTTAGATTTGATCTTTAGAGATTGTTCGTGATTGATTCTACATTACTAAATAACTTGTGCCAATATGGAAAGTTCCGATCTGTTGAGATTTCTTTCGTTGTGTGAGAGGGTGATGCAAAAATAAACCAATGAAGTGGGGGGAAAGCACGAAAAAAAATCTATGAAAAAAACCAGCGAAGGTGGGAGGAGGTACCAAAAAAACCATGGGAGGTGAGACGAAAAAAACTGGAAGCGAGACTACCAACTTCTCTATTAGAAGTAGAGATAAGCAGGCCATAGACTGATCGAACAAGCTCCTTTGCACACAATTACCTCGCCACACTTTTATTATCCCTTTTCGAGATGATCTTCTACAAAGTGAAAAACCCACTCCTACCATTCTAAATAATTTTAAGTTCTAATTTTGTCCTAATTGAACTTCTCTCTATTTGACAAAGTTTACAAAAAATACGTCGATTTCTACAATATCAAGTATAAATGGTATGGAAATATATTATATGTTGAATATAATATAGTGTGGTAGATGTTGATGTATTTTTAATAGACTTGATTAACTTGACTTAGGACAAAGCTAGAACTTCAAATAGTTTGAAATATAGGGACTAATTTCCAAGGAGAAGCAAAGCCCAAGTTTTTTTTGGCAGGGAGCAAAGCCCAAGGGTTGCATGACACACACATCTGCAAAGTAGCATGTGAGTCCATAGATCTTTATGTTGGAAATATGCCATAGAGGCAATAATAAAGTGCTTATTATTATATTTCCTTAATCATGATAAATTTTTATTATTCATGCTAGAATTGTATTGACCGGAAACTTAAATACATATGTGGATACATAAACAAATACCGTGTCCCTAGTGAGCCTCTATTAGACTAGCTCGTTGATCAAAAGATGGTTAAGGTTTCCTAACCATAGACATGTGTTGTCACTTGATAACGAGATCACATCATTAGGAGAATGATGCGATGGACAAGACCCATCTGTTAGCATATGAATATGGTCGTTCAATTTATTGCTACTACTTTCTTAATGTCAAATACATATTCCTTTAGCCATGAGATCATGCAACTCCCGAATACCGGAGGAATACCTCGTGTGCTATCAAACGTCACAACATAACTGGGTGATTATAAAGGTGCTCTACAGGTATATTAAAAGGTGTCTGTTGAGTTGGCATGAATCAAGATTGGGATTTGTCACTCCGCATGATGGAGAGGTATCTCTGGGCCCTCTCGGTAATACACATCACAAGAAGCTTGCAAGCAAAGTGACTAAGGAGTTAGTTACAAGATGATGTATTAGGAACGAGTAAAAGAGACTTGTCGGTAACGAAATTGAACTAGGTATAGAGATACCAACGATCGAATCTCGGGCAAATAACATACCGACAGACAAAAGGAACTATGTATGTTGTCATAAAGGTTCGACCGATAAAGATCTTCGTAGAATATGTAGGAACCAATACAGGAATCCAGGTTCCGCTATTGGTTATTGACCGGAGAAGCGTCTCGGTCATGTCTACATCATTCTTGAACCCGTAGGGTCCCCATGCTTAACGCTCGTTGAGAATATAGTATTATATGAGTTATGTATGTTGGTGACCGAATGTTGTTCGGAGTCCCGGATGAGATCACGGACATGACGAGGAGCTCCGAAATGGTCCAGAGGTAAAGATTGATATATAGGATGATATGGTTGGGCCAAGAGGTAAGGCCCACGGGGCTTTAAGTCGGTGCAAAGGAAGTTTCGCGGAGGTCAGGGACCAGATGCCAGGGACCCTGGCATCTGGCCCTAGACCAGACGCTGAGGCCCATGGCATATGGGCCAGATGCCGAGGACCGTGGCGTCTGGTACTGGAAACCGAGAAGGACTCTTCCTTGCGTTACAAACAGAGTTTGAGGAGGCTCTTTCTCCAAGAAACGACCCCAAGGCTCAACTCATAAATAGAGGAGCAGGGCTAGCCCCTGGGGGACTCCACGATTCACCAAGCCATGTGCCGGTGCCCCCTCTCCCTCTAGTTCGTCCTCCGTCCTAAATCTGTTGTGCTTGGCGAAGCCCTGCGGAATAGTTTCACCATCTCCGTCACCACGCCGTCGTGCTGCCGGAACTCATCTACTACTTTGCCTCTCTTGCTGCATCGAGAAGGCGAGGATGTCATCGAGCTGAACTTGTGTTGGATGTGGAGGTGTCGTGCGTTCGGTGCTTGATCGGTACAGATCGTGAAGTTGTACGACTACATCAACTACGTTGATAAATGCTTCCGCTTAGCGATCTACAAGGGTATGTAGATGCTCTCCCCTTCTCGTAGCTATGCATCTCCATGGATAGATCTTGCGTGTGCGTAGAATTTTTTTTTGTTTTCCATGCAACGTTCCCCAACAGTGGCATCATGAGCCAGGTCTATGCGTAGATGATATGCACGAGTAGAACAGAAAGCATATTGCTTCCCACCAATGTCTTATTTTGATTCAGCAACATTATGGGATGAAGCGTTCCGGACCAACCTTACATGTCCACGCACATGAGACCGGTTCCACTGACTGACATGCAACTTGTTTTGCATAAAGGTGGCTGGCGGGTGTCCGTCTCTCCTACTTTAGTTGAATCGGATTTGACTATGATGGTCCTTGAAGAAGGTTAAACAGCAACTTGATAATCACCGTTGTGGTTTTGCGTAGGTAATAACGGTTCTAGCTAGTTGCCTGTAGCAGCCACGTAAAACTTGCAACAACAAAGTAGGGGACGTCTAACTTGTTTTTGCAAGGCATGTTGTGATGTGATATGGTCAAGATATGATGTGATATATGTTGATGTATGAGATGATCAAGTTTTGTAATAAGTTCACGAATTGCATGTCGATGAGTACGACAACCGGCATGAGCCTTAGGGTTGTCTTTGATTATTGTATGACCTGCGTGTCAATCACTTAAGCGCCATGTAGTTGCTTTACTTTATCGCTATGCGTTAGCAATAGTTGTAGAAGCAATAGTTGGCAAGACGACCCCGATGCAACGATGGAGATCAAGGTGTCGTGCCGGTGACGATGGAGATCATGCCCATGCTTTGAATATGGAGATCAAAAGCACAAGATGATGATGGCCATATCATGTCACATATTTTTTATTGCATGTGATGTTCATCCTTTATGCATCTTATTTTGCTTAGAACGATGGTAGCACTATAAGATCGTCCCTTCACTTAATTTCAAGATAAAAGTGTTCTCCCCGAGTATGCACTGTTGCCAAAGTTCATCATTTTGAAGCACCTCGTGATGATCGGGTGTGATAGATTCTACGTTCACATACAATGGGTGTAAGCCAGTTTTGCACATGCAGAATACTTGGGTTAAACTTGACAAGCCTAGCATGTATAGACATGGTCCCGAAACACTGGAGACCGAAAGGTCAAACGTGAGTCATATAGTAGATATGATCAACATAGAGTGTTCACCATTGAAGACTACCCCATCTCACGTGATGATCGGACATGGGTTAGTTGATTTGGATCATGTATCACTTACACAACTTGAGAGATGTTGATTTAAGTGGGAGTTCATTAGTAATTTGATTAATTGAACTAAAATTTATCATGAACTTAGTCTTAATAGTTTTTGCATATCTATGTTGTAGATCAATGGCCCGTGCTACCGTTCCCTTGAATTTTAATGCGTTCCTAGAGAAAGCTAAGTTGAAAGATGATGGTAGCAACTACACGGACTGGGTCTGTAACTTGAGGATTATCCTCATTGCTGCACAAAAGAATTCTGTTCTTGATGCACCGCCAGGTGACAAACCTGCTGCAGGAGTTGAAGCTGATGTTATGAACTTCTGGTAAGCTTGATCTGATGACTACTCAATAGTTCAGTGTGCCATGCTTTATGGCTTACAACCGGGACTTCAAAAGCTTTTTGAACGCCATGGAGCATATGAGATGTTCCAAGAGCTGAAGTTAACATTTCAAGCTAATGCCCGGGTTGAGAGATATGAAGTCTCCAACAAGTTCTTTAGCTGTAAGATGGAGGAGAACAGTTCTGTCAGTGAACACATACTGAAATAGTCTAGGTATCATAACCACCTGACTCATCTAGGAATTGATCTTCCAGTTGAGAGTGTTATTGAAAGAATTCTTCAGTCACCGCCACCAAGCTACAAAGGCTTTGTGATGAACTATAATATGCAAGAGATGAAGAAAACGATTCTCGAGCTCTTTGCGATGCTGAAATCGGTGGAGGTATAAATCAAAAAGGAGCATCAAGTGTTGATGGTTAACAAGACCACAAGTTTCAAGGAAAAGAGCAAGGGAAAGAAAGGGAACTTCAAGAAGATTGGAAAGCAAGTTGCCACTCCCATGAAGATGCCCAAAGCTGGACCCATGCCTGAAACTGAGTGTTTCTACTACAAGGGAAATGGTCACTGGAAGCAGAACTACCCCAAGTACTTGGTAGATAAGAAGGATGGCAAAGTGAACAAAGGTATATTTGATATACATGTTATTGATGTGTTCCTTACTAATTCTCGTAGTAGCGCCTGGGTATTTGATACTGGTTCGGTTGCTCATATTTGTAACTCGAAACAGGAGCCGCGGAATAAACAAAGATTGGCTAAGGACCTGGTGACGATGCGCGCCGGTAATGGTTCCAAGGTTGATGTGATCGCCATCTGCACGCTACCTCTACATCTACCTTCGGGATTAGTTTTAGACCCGAATAATTGTTATTTGGTGCCAACAATTGAGCATGAACATTATATCTGGGTCTTGTTTATTGTGAGATGGTTATTCATTTAAGTTAGAGAATAATGGTTGTTCTATTTATATGAGTAATATCTTTTATGGTCATGCACCTTTGATGAATGGTCTATTCTTGTTGAATCTCAATCGTAGTGATACACATATTCATAATATTGATGCCAAAAGATGCAAAGTTGATAAGGATAGTGCAACATACTTGTGGCACTGCCTTTTAGGTCATATTGGTGTAAAACACATGAAGAAACTCCATGCGGATGGACTTTTGGAATCACTTGATTATGAATCATTTGATACTTGTGAACCATGCCTCATTGGTAAGATGACTAAAAATCTGCTCTCTGGAACAATGGAGCAAGCTAATGACTTATTGGAAATAATATATAATGATGTATGCGGCCCAATGAGTGTTGAAGCACGTGACATATATCGATTCGCGAGTATCGTTATTTTCTAACCTTCATAGATGATTTAAGTAGGTATGGGTATATCTACTTAATGAAACACAAGTATGAGACATTTGAAAAGTTCAAATAATTTCAGAGTGAAGTGGAGAATCATCGTAACAAGAAAATAAAGTTTCTACAATCTGATCGCAGATGCGAATATTTGAGTTATGAGTTTGGCCTTCATTTAAGACAATGTGGAATTGTTTCATAACTCACGCCACCTAGAACACCACATCGTAATGGTGTGTCCGAACATCGTAACCATACTTTATTAGATATGGTGCGTTCTATGATGTCTCTTACCAATTTGCCTTTATCATTTTGGGGTTATGCATTAGAGCTAGCCGCATTCACGTTATATAGGGCAACATCTAAATCCATTGAGACGACACCGTATGTGTTGGGGAACGTAGTAATTTCAAAATTTTCCTACGCACACGCAAGATCATGGTGATGCATAGCAACGAGAGGGGAGAGTATGATCTACGTACCCTTGTAGATCGCAAAAGAAGCGTTGACACAACGTAGAGGAAGTAGTCGTACGTCTTCTTCCCGATCCGACCGATCCAAGCACCGTTACTCCGGCACCTCTGAGTTCTTAGCACACGTACAGCTCGATGACACTCCCCGGGCTCCGATCCAGCAAAGCTTCGCGGATGAGTTCCGTCAACACAACGGCGTGGTGACGATGATGATGTTCTACCGACGCAGGGCTTCGCCTAAGCACTACAATGATATGACCGAGGTGGAATATGGTGGCAGGGGGCACCGCACACGGCTAAGAAACGATCATGAGGATCAACTTCTGTGTCTAGAGGTGCCCCCTGCCCCCGTATATAAAGGAGCAAGGGGGAGGGGTGTTGCCGGCCTAGAGGAGGGCGCAGGAGGAGTCCTACTCCTATCGGGAGTAGGACTCCCCTCCCGTTTCCTTGTCCAAGTAGGAGAGAGGGGGGAGAGAAGGAAAGGGGGGGCGCCGCCCCTCCCTCCTTGTCCAATTCGGACTAGGGGGAGAGGGGGCGCGCGGCCTGCCCAGGCAGCCCCTTCCTCTTCTCCACTTTAGGCCCATGAGGCCCATTAACCCCCCGGGGGGTTCCGGTAACCCCCCGGTGCTCCGGTTTTATCCGATACTTCTCCGGAACCCTTCCGGTGTCCGAATATAGTCATCCAATATATCAATCTTTATGTATCGACCATTTCGAGACTGCTCGTCATGTCCGTGATCACATCCGGGACTCCGAACTAACTTCGGTACATCAAAATGCATAAACTCATAATAACTGTCATCGTAACTTTAAGCGTGCGGACCCTACGGTTCGAGAACAATGTAGACATGACCGAGACACATCTCCGGTCAATAACCAATAGCGGGACCTGGATGCCCATATTGGCTCCTACATATTCTACGAAGATCTTTATTGGTCAGGCCGCATAACAACATACGTTGTTCCCTTTGTCATCGGTATGTTACTTGCCCGAGATTCGATCGTCGGTATCCAATACCTAGTTCAATCTCGTTACCGGCAAGTCTCTTTACTCATTCCGTAATACATCATCTCACAACTAACATATTAGTTGTAATTCTTGCAAGGCTTATGTGATGTGCATTACCGAGAGGGCCCAGAGATACCTCTCCGACAATCGGAGTGACAAATCCTAATCTCGAAATACGCCAACCCAACATGTACCTTTGGAGACACCTGTAATGCTCCTTTATAATCACCCAGTTACATTGTGACGTTTGGTAGCACCCAAAGTGTTCCTCCGGCAAACGGGAGTTGCATAATCTCATAGTCATAGGAACATGTATAAGTCAAGAAGAAAGCAATAGCAACATACTAAACGATCGGATGCTAAGCTAATGGAATGGGTCATGTCAATAAGATCATTCAACTAATGATGTGACCTCGTTAATCAAATAACAACTTTTTGTTCATGGTTAGGAAACATAACCATCTTTGATTAACGAGCTAGTCAAGTAGAGGCATACTAGTGACACTCTATTTGTCTATGTATTCACACATGTATTATTTTTCCGGTTAATACAATTCTAGCATGAATAATAAACATTTATCATGATATAAGGAAATAAATAATAACTTTATTATTTCCTCTAGGGCATATTTCCTTCAGTCTCCCACTTGCACTAGAGTCAATAATCTAGATTACACGATAATGATTCTAACACCCATGGAGCCTTGGTGCTGATCATGTTTTGCTCGTGGAAGAGGCTTAGTCAACGGGTCTGCAACATTCAGATCCGTATGTATCTTGCAAATCTCTATGTCTCCCACCTGGACTAGATCCCAGATGGAATTGAAGCTTCTTTTCATGTGCTTGGTTCTCTTGTGAAATCTGGATTCCTTTGCCAAGGCAATTGCACCAGTATTGTCACAAAAGATTTTCATTGGACCCGATGCACTAGGTATGACACCTAGATCGGATATGAACTCCTTCATCCAGACTCCTTCATTCGCTGCTTCCGAAGCAGCTCTGTACTCCTCTTCACATATAGATCCCGCTACGACGCTTTGTTTAGAACTGCACCAACTGACAGCTCCACCGTTTAATGTAAACACGTATCCGGTTTGTGATTTAGAATCGTCCGGATCAGTGTCAAAGCTTGCATCAACGTAACCTTTTACGATGAGCTCTTTGTCACCTCCATATATGAGAAACATATCCTTAGTCCTTTTCAGGTATTTCAGGATGTTCTTGACCGCTGTCCAGTGATCCATTCCTAGATTACTTTGGTACCTCCCTGCTAAACTTATAGCAAGGCACATCAGGTCTGGTACAAAGCATTGCATACATGATAGAGCCTATGGCTGAAGCATAGGGAACATCTTTCATTTTCTCTCTATCTTCTGCAGTGGTCGGGCTTTGAGTCTTACTCAATTTCACACCTTGTAACACAGGCAAGAACCCTTTCTTTGCTTGATCCATTTTGAACTTTTCCAAAACTTTGTCAAGGTATGTGCTTTGTGAAAGTCCAATTAGGCGTCTTGATCTATCTCTATAGATTTTAATGCCTAATATATAAGCAGCTTCACCGAGGTCTTTCATTGAAAAACTCTTATTCAAGTATCCCTTTATGCTATCCAGAAATTCTATATCATTTCCAATCAGTAATATGTCATCTACATATAATATTAGAAATGCTACAGAGCTCCCACTCACTTTCTTGTAAATACATGCTTCTCCAAAAGTCTGTATAAAACCAAATGCTTTGATCACACTATCAAAGCGTTTATTCCAACTCCGAGAGGCTTGCACCAGTCCATAAATGGATCGCTGGAGCTTGCATACTTTGTTAGCTCCCTTTGGATCGACAAAACCTTCTGGTTGCATCATATACAACTCTTCTTCCAGAAATCCATTCAGGAATGCAGTTTTGACATCCATCTGCCAAATTTCATAATCATAAAATGCGGCAATTGCTAACATGATTCGGACAGACTTAAGCATTGCCACGGGTGAGAAGGTCTCATCGTAGTCAATCCCTTGAACTTGTCGAAAACCTTTTGCGACAAGTCAAGCTTTATAGACAGTAATATTACCGTCAGCATCAGTCTTCTTCTTGAAGATCCATTTATTCTCAATTGCTTGCCGATCATTGGGCAAGTCAACCAAAGTCCATACTTTGTTCTCATACATGGATCCTATCTCAGATTTCATGGCTTCAAGCCATTTTGCGGAATCTGGGCTCACCATCGCTTCTTCATAGTTCGTAGGTTCATCATGATCTAGTAGCATGACTTCTAGAACAGGATTACCGTACCACTCTGGTGCGGATCTCACTCTGGTTGATCTACGAGGTTCAGTATTATCTTGATCTAAAGTTTCATGATCATCATCATTAGCTTCCTCACTAACTGGTGTAGGTGTCACTGAAACAGTTTTCTGTGATGTACTACTTTCCAATAAGGGAGCAGGTACAGTTACCTCATCAAGTTCTACTTTCCTCCCACTCACTTCTTTCGAGAGAAACTCCTTCTCTAGAAAGGATCCATTCTTAGCAACAAATGTCTTGCCTTCGGATCTATGATAGAAGGTGTACCCAACAGTCTCCTTTGGGTATCCTATGAAGACACATTTCTCCGATTTGGGTTCGAGCTTATCAGGTTGAAGCTTTTTCACATAAGCATCACAGCCCCAAACTTTAAGAAACAACAACTTTGGTTTCTTGCCAAACCATAGTTCATAAGGCGTCGTCTCAACGGATTTTGATGGTGCCCTATTTAATGTGAATGCGGCCGTCTCTAAAGCATAACCCCAAAACGATAGCGGTAAATCTGTAAGAGACATTATAGATCGCACCATATCTAATAAAGTACGATTATGACGTTCGGACACACCATTACGCTGTGGTGTTCCGGGTGGCGTGAGTTGTGAAACTATTCCACAATTTTTCAAATGTACACCAAACTCGTAACTCAAATATTCTCCTCCACGATCAGATAGAAACTTTATTTTCTTGTTACGATGATTTTCAACTTCACTCTGAAATTCTTTGAAATTTTCAAATGTTTCAGACTTATGTTTCATTAAGTAGATATACCCATATCTGCTTAAATCATCTGTGAAGGTGAGAAAATAATGATATCCGCCACGAGCCTCAATATTCATCGGACCACATACATCTGTATGTATGATTTCCAACAAATCTGTTGCTCTCTCCATAGTACCGGAGAACGGCGTTTTAGTCATCTTGCCCATGAGGCATGGTTCGCAAGTACCAAGTGATTCATAATCAAGTGGTTCCAAAAGTCCATCAGTATGGAGTTTCTTCATGCACTTTACACCGATATGACCAAAATGGCAGTGCCACAAATAAGTTGCACCATCATTATCAACTCTGCATCTTTTGGCTTCAACATTATGAATATGTGTGTTACTACTATCGAGATTCAACAAGAATAGACCACTCTTCAAGGGTGCATGACCATAAAAGATATTACTCATATAAATAGAACAACCATTATTCTCTGATTTAAATGAATAACCGTCTCGCATCAAACAAGATCCAGATATAATGTTCATGCTCAACGCTGGCACCAAATAACAATTATTTAGGTCTAATATTAATCCCGAAGGTAGATGTAGAGGTAGCGTGCCGACCGCGATCACATCGACTTTGGAACCGTTTCCCACGCGCATCATCACCTCGTCCTTTGCTAGTGTTCGCTTAATCCGTAGTCCCTATTTTGAGTTGCAAATATTAGCAACAGAACCAATATCAAATACCCAGGTGCTACTGCGAGCTCTAGTAAGGTACACATCAATAACATGTATATCACATATACCTTTGTTCACCTTGCCATCCTTCTTATCCGCCAAATACTTGGGGCAGTTCCGCTTCCAGTGACCAGTCTGCTTGCAGTAGAAGCACTCAGTTTCAGGCTTAGGTCCCGACTTGGGTTTCTTCTCTTGTGCAGCAACTTGTTTGCCGTTCTTCTTGAAGTTCCCCTTCTTCTTCCCTTTGCCCCTTTTCTTGAAACCAGTGGTCTTGTTGACCATCAACACTTGATGCTCCTTCTTGATTTCTACCTCCGCAGCTTTCAGCATTGCAAAGAGCTCGGGAATAGTCTTGTTCATCCCTTGCATATTATAGTTCATCATGAAGCTCTTGTAGCTTGGTGGCAGTGATTGGAGAATTCTGTCAATGACGCAATCATCTGGAAGATTAACTCCCAATTGAATCAAGTGATTATTATACCCAGACATTTTGAGTATATGCTCACTGACAGAACTGTTCTCCTCCATCTTGCAGCTGTAGAACTTATTGGAGACTTCATATCTCTCAATTCGGGCATTTGCTTGAAATATTAACTTCAACTCCTGAAACATCTCATATGCTCCATGACATTCAAAACGTCATTGAAGTCCCGGTTCTAAGCCGTAAAGCATGGCACACTGAACTATCGAGTAGTCATCAGCTTTGCTCTGCCAGACGTTCATAACATCTGGTGTTGCTCCAGCAGCAGGCCTGGCACCCAGCGGTGCTTCCAGGACGTAATTCTTCTGTGCAGCAATGAGGATAATCCTCAAGTTACGGACCCAGTCCGTGTAATTGCTACCATCATCTTTCAACTTTGCTTTCTCAAGGAACGCATTAAAATTCAACGGAACAACAGCACGAGCCATCTATCTACAATCAACATAAACAAGCAAGATACTATCAGGGACTAAGTTCATGATAAATTTAAGTTCAATTTAATCATATTATTTAAGAACTCCCACTTAGATAGACATCCCTCTAATCCTGTAAGTGATCACATGATCCAAATCAACTAAACCATGTCCGATCATCACGTGAGATGGAGTAGTTTCATTGGTGAACACCGCTATGTTGATCATATCTACTATATGATTCATGCTCGACCTTTCGGTCTCCGTGTTCCGAGGCCATATCTGCATATGCTAGGCTCGTCAAGTATAACCCGAGTATTTTGCGTGTGCAAAACTGGCTTGCACCCGTTGTAGATGGACGTAGAGCTTATCACACCCGATCATCACGTGGTGTCTGGGCACGACGAACTTTGGCAACGGTGCATACTCAGGGAGAACACTTCTTGATAATTTAGTGAGAGATCATCTTATAATGCTACCGTCAATCAAAGCAAGATAAGATGCATAAAAGATAAACATCACATGCAATCAATATAAGTGATATGATATGGCCATCATCATCTTGTGCCTGTGATCTCCATCTCCGAAGCACCGTCATGATCACCATCGTCACCGGCGCGACACCTTGATCTCCATCGTAGCATCGTTGTCGTCTCGCCAATCTTATGCTTCCACGACTATCGCTACCGCTTAGTGATAAAGTAAAGCATTACATCATGATTGCATTGCATACAATAAAGCGACAACCATATGGCTCCCGCCAGTTGCCGATAACTCGGTTACAAAACATGATCATCTCATACAATAAAATTTAGCATCATGCCTTGACCATATTACATCACAACATGCCCTGCAAAAACAAGTTAGACGTCCTCTACTTTGTTGTTACAAGTTTTACGTGGCTGCTACGGGCTTAAGTAAGAACCAATCTCACCTACGCATCAAAACCACAACGATAGTTTGTTAATTTGACTCCGTTTTAACCTTCGCAAGGACCGGGCGTAGCCACACTCGGTTCAACTAAAGTTGGAGAGACTGTCGCCCGCAAGCCACCTATGTGCAAAGCACGTCGGGAGAACCGGTCTCGCGTAAGCGTACGCGTAATGTCGGTCCGGGTCATCTCGTCCAACAATACCGCCGAACCAAAGTATGACATGCTGGTAGGCAGTATGACTTATATCGCCCACAACTCACTTGTGTTCTACTCGTGCATATAACATCAAACCATAAAACCTAGGCTCGGATGCCACTGTTGGGGAACGTAGTAATTTCAAAATTTTCCTACGCACACGCAAGATCATGGTGATGCATAGCAACGAGAGGGGAGAGTATGATCTACGTACCCTTGTAGATCGCAACGGAAGCGTTGACACAACATAGAGGAAGTAGTCGTACGTCTTCTTCCCGATCCGACCGATCCAAGCACCGTTACTCCGGCACCTCTGAGTTCTTAGCACACGCACAGCTCGATGACGCTCCCCGGGCTCCGATCCAGCAAAGCTTCGGGGATGACTTCCGTCAGCACAACAGCGTGGTGACGATGATGATGTTCTACCGACGCAGGGCTTCGCCTAAGCACTACAACGATATGACCGAGGTGGAATATGGTGGCAGGGGGCACCGCACACGGCTAAGGAACGATCACGAGGATCAACTTCTGTGTCTAGAGGTGCCCCCTGCCCCCGTATATAAAGGAGCAAGGGGGAGAGGTGCGGCCGGCCTAGAGGAGGGCGCAGGAGGAGTCCTACTCCTACCGGGAGTAGGACTCCCCTCCCGTTTCCTTGTCCAAGTAGGAGAGAGGGGGGAGAGAAGGAAAGGGGGGGCGCTGCCCCTCCCTCCTTGTCCAATTCGGACTAGGGGGAGACGGGGCGCGCGGCCTACTCAGGCAGCCCCTTCCTCTTCTCCACTTTAGTCCCATGAGGCCCATTAACCCCCCGGGGGGTTCCGGTAACCCCCCGGTGCTCCGGTTTTATCCGATACTTCTCCGGAACCCTTCCGGTGTCCGAATATAGTCATCCAATATATCAATCTTTATGTCTCGACCATTTCGAGACTCCTCGTCATGTACGTGATCACAGCCGGGACTCCGAACTAACTTCGGTACATCACAATGCATAAACTCATAATAACTGTCATCGTAACTTTAAGCGTGCGGACCCTACGGTTCGAGAACAATGTAGACATGACCGAGACACATCTTCGGTCAATAACCAATAGCGGGACCTGGATGCCCATATTGGCTCCTACATATTCTACGAAGATCTTTATCTTTCAGACCGCATAACAACATACGTTGTTCCCTTTGTCATCGGTATGTTACTTGCCCGGGATTCGATCGTCGGTATCCAATACCTAGTTCAATCTCGTTACCGGCAAGTCTCTTTACTCGTTCCGTAATACATCATCTCACAACTAACATATTAGTTGTAATGCTTGCAAGGCTTATGTGATGTGCATTACTGAGAGGGCCCAGAGATACCTCTCCGACAATCGGAGTGACAAATCCTAATCTCGAAATACGCCAACCCAACATGTACCTTTGGAGACACCTGTAATGCTCCTTTATAATCACCCAGTTACCTTGTGACGTTTGGTAGCACCCAAAGTGTTCCTCCGGCAAACGGGAGTTGCATAATCTCATAGTCATAGGAACATGTATAAATCAAGAAGAAAGCAATAGCAACATACTAAACGATCGGATGCTAAGCTAATGGAATGGGTCATGTCAATCAGATCATTCAACTAATGATGTGACCTCGTTAATCAAATAACAACTTTTTGTTCATGGTTAGGAAACATAACCATCTTTGATTAACGAGCTAGTCAAGTAGAGGCATACTAGTGACACTCTGTTTGTCTATGTATTCACACATGTATTATGTTTCCGGTTAATACAATTCTAGCATGAATAATAAACATTTATCATGATATAAGGAAATAAATAATAACTTTATTATTGCCTCTAGGGCATATTTCCTTCAGTATGAACTATGGTTTGGCAAGAAACCTAAGCTATTGTTTCTTGTAGTTTGGGCATGCGATGCTTATGTCAAAAGACTTCAGCCTAATAAGCTCGAACCCAAAGCGGAGAAGTGCATCTTCATAGGAAACCCTAAAGAAACTATTGGGTATACCTTCTATCGCAGATCCGAAGGCAAGATTTTTGTTGCTAAAAATGGGTCATTTCTAGAGAAGGAGTTTCTCTCGAAAGAAGTGAGTGGAAGGAAAGTAGAACTTGATGAGGTAATTGTACCTTCTCTCGAATTGGAAAGTAGCATATCAGAGAAAACCGTTCCCATGATGCCTACACCAACTAGAGAAGAAGCTAATGATAATGATCATGAAACTTCGGATCAAGTTACTACTGAACCTCGTAGGTCGACCAGAACATGTACCGCACCAGAGTGGTAAGATAATCCTGTCCTTGAAGTCATGTTGTTAGACAACGATGAACCTTCGAACTATGAAGAAGCTATGATGAGCACATATTCCGACAAATGGCTTGAGGCCATGAAATATGAGATAGGGTCCATGTATGAGAACAAAGTGTGGACTTTGGTGGACTTTCCCAATGATCGGCAAGCCATAGAGAATAAATGGATCTTCAAGAAGAAGACGAACACTGATGGTAATATCACTGTCTACAAAGCTTGACTTTTCACAAAAGGTTTTCGACAGGTTCAAGGGGTTGACTACTATGAGACTTTCTCACCCGTGGCGATGCTTAAGTCTGCCCGAACCATGTTAGCAATTGCCGCATTTTATGATTATGAAATCTGGCAAATGGACGTCAAAACTGCATTCCTTAATGGGTTTCTTGAAGAACAGTTGTATATGATGCAACCAGAAGGTTTTGTCGATCCTAAAGGTGCTAACAAAGTGTGCAAGCTCCAGCAATCCATCTATGGAATGCTGCAAGCATCTCGGAGTTGGAATATACACTTTGATGAGGTGATCAAAGCATTTGGTTTTATACAGACTTACGGTGAAGCCTGTATTTACAAGAAAGTGAGTGGGAGCTCTGTAGCATTTCTGGTGTTATATGTGGATGACATATTACTAATTGGAAATGATATAGAATTTCTGGATAGCATAAAACGATACTTGAATAAGATTTTTTCAATGAAAGACCTCAGTCGAGCTGCTTATATATTAGGCATCAAGATCTATAGGGATAGATCAAGACTCTTAATAGGACTTTCACAAAGCACATACCTTGACAAAGTTCTGATGAAGTTCAAAATGGACCAGTCAAAGAAAGGGTTCTTGCCTATGTTGCAAGGTGTGAAATTGAGTCAGACTCAAAGTCCGACCACGACAAAAGATAGAGAGAAAATGAAAGTCATTCCATATGCCTCAACCATAGGTTCTATTATGTATGCCATGTTGTGTACCAGACCTGATGTGTGCCTTGCCATAAGTTTGGCATGGAGGTACCAAAGTAATCCAGGAATGGATCACTGGACAACGGTCAAGAATATCCTGAAGTACCTGAAAAGGACCAAGGATATGTTTCTCGTTTATGGAGGTGACGAAGAGCTCATCGTAAAGGGTTACGTCGATGCTAGCTTCGACACAGATCCGGATGACTCTTAGTCACAAACCGGATACATATTTATATTGAATGGTGGAGTTGTCAGTTGGTGCAGTTCCAAGCAGAGCATCATGGCAGGATCTACGTGTGAAGCTGAGTACATAGCTGCTTTGAAAGCGGCGCATGAAGGAGTCTGGATGAATGAGTTCATATCCAATATGGGTGTAATATCCAGTGCATCAGGTCCAATGAAAATCTTTTGTGACAACACTGGAGCAATTGCCTTAGCGAAGGAATCCAGGTTTCACAAGAGAACCAAACACATCAAGAGATGCTTCAACTCCATTCATGAATAGGTCAAGGATGGAGACATAGAAATTTGTAAAATACATATGGATCTGAATGTGACAGACCCATTGACTAAACCTCTTCCGCGGGCAAAACATGATTATCACCAAGACTCCATGGGTTTTAGATTCATTATGATCGAATCTCGGGCAAGTAACATACTGACAGACAAAAGGAACTATGTATGTTGTCATAAAGGTTTGACCAATAAAGATCTTTGTAGAATATGTAGGAACCAATATGGGCATCCATGTTCCGCTATTGGTTATTGATTAGAGAAGCGTCTCGGTCATGTCTACACAATTCTCGAACCCGTAGGGTCCGCACGCTTAACATTCGTTGACGATATAGTATTATATGAATTATGTATGTTGGTGACCGAATGTTGTTCGGTGTCCCGGATGAGATCACGAACATGACGAGGAGCTCCGGAATGGTCCAAAGGTAAAGGTTGATATACAGGATGATATGGTTGGGCCAAGGGGTAAGGCCCACGGGGTTTTAGGTCAGTGCAAAAGGAAGTTTTGCGGAGGTCAGGTGGCGTCTGGTATTGGAAACCGAGAAGGACTCTTCCTTGCGTTCCAAACCGACTTTGAGGAGGCTCTTTCTCTAAGAAATGACCCCAAGGCTCAACATATAAATAGAGGAGCAGGGCTAGCCCCTGGGGGACACCATGATTCACCAAGCCGTGTGCCGGAGCCCCCTCTCCCTCTAGTTTATCCTCCATCCTAAATCCATTGTGCTTGGCGAAGCCCTGCGGAATAGTTTTACCATGTCCGCCACCAGGCCGTCGTGCTGCCCGAACTCATCTACTACTTCGCCTCTCTTGCTGGATCGAGAAGGTGAGGACGTCATCGAGTTGAACATGTGCTGAACGCGGAGGTGCCGTGAGTTCGGTGCTTGATCGGTACAGATCGTGAAGTTGTACCGCTAGATCAACCGCATTGATAAATGCTTTCGCTTAGCAATCTACAAGGGTATGTAGATGCTCTCCCCTTCTCGTAGCTATGCATCTCCATGGATAGATCTTGCGTGTGCGTAGAATTTTTGTTTTGTTTTCCATGCAACGTTCGCCAACACTTCATCGTAATATGATGGGCTATATCGAAGTGTATGCAATAAAAGTAATACAAATAATTTTATAAATATATGCACTTTTAAGTTGGTCTTTATATTTATGTATCTTTTATTTTGAGATTTTTTCAAGTCATATTGTTGCAAACTTGCAATAAAGATTCACCTCTGGCACACCCACACCCACATGGGTATATAATCACATGCTTGACTCAACAATGGGACAAACATGTCCATGTAAGTGCTGGTTGTTGTTGTTGTTGTTGTTATAAAATAGAAGTTGGATCACTATAGAAAACACGCAATGACAAGATGATGGTTGGTGATAGATTTTAGTGGGAACCTATATCTTCGGTAGCTTTTGCTCGGGTACTCTTTTCTCAGTATTAACTCTAGTAATGCAACCTATGATAAAACTTTGTAAGGTATCCGACAATGTCTGTGACCACCCACAACATGTCATTCAGACTATCTTTCATGTGTGTTTTAGCCACGTATAAATTCAGTAGTGTGTTAGGCTTAGGTTATAAGTCCTTTATGAAACACAAAGTAAAATATAAACATATGCGCGCGCGCACACACACACACACACACACACGATGCCTCCAAAAGAGTTTTGAATGGCCCTTCAGACCTCAAGCTTACTGCTCTTTGGAAGATACATGTCTATTTTTCCATTGTAATGTTCCACTATTTGTAAATAATGCTCATAATTCATGGTGTTATCTCCAAAAATAATGAACCTTGAACCATAGAGTCCAATATGCATCTTATACAAGTGGTAGTTAGGTGGCATATGTACTCATTCATGTGTGTTGGGTATGTAATGCAACGCGGGCAAGTCTTCAGCCTTTGGCAATCTTGATGAGGTCATCCCAACCATTGATAGACTAACAATCATTGATAGACTAATCACATGGAATGGTGCTAAAAATACTTCATCATGTGAATGTTGACCTAACTCTATCTTATAACCTAAAAAACATGTGTGCTTTCACTTTGTTTGTTGTTTATTGAACTCGCATGCAATGCATAACAAAATGGTTTATGCCAAGTACACATAGTTGTACATTCCATGAGGAAACAAGCTTAGTGCCAAACAAATATAATTGAAGAAACAATGTTTATACCCCGATGAAACAATGTTTGGTGAGGAAACCAACTATTTACACCTTAGAGGAGAATCGGAGAAGCCACTCATGAATTTCCTAACTCATCATTCTTTACCGTTTTCCTAAAAAAGAACTGATAAAAATTTGATCCATATACATACAGAGAGACTCATCCTGAGATGGAGAGTTCCTTCTAAAATTATTCTCGTGATTCGTCATGGAGTTGCACCTGATCCATGCTCCACAACTTGAGAATGATTGTGTTGGTTAGTTTATCGTGATTTCCTTGTGGATTGCACCTAATTTGTGCCACATGTGTGTTTAGTTCCCAGATTGTGGATTGGAGATTGTCGCAAATTCCAGTCTATGGTTGGCATCTTTTTTTTCAAGTCATAATGCCCAAGTTACGTTGGTTGATCATAGCTAGTTACTCTAATGTTTTTCAATCATGTGATGTGAACATAGTGCCATTCCTCGAGCACCTATTACCACAGTCGGTGCCCATCATCTTGCATCAGCAACAGTCTACATAGTTGTGTTTGTTTGTGTTGTTTCTTGTAATCCAATCTTAAGATATGCACCCTATAGTTTACAGAGACGGAGCTTCCTTATAGGTATTTGGGTCGGTAGAACCCAATGAAACAAGGAAATCCTTCACTAACTTAGAATTTATCAGTATTGATTTATAGAAGGTAAAACCACTACTATGGATATGACCCCATCAAAAAAAAATCTATCTATGTCTATGATAGTTTAGGTTTATCCCTTTTATACTTCTTTTCTTAGTCCTTAAGTCCAAAGCCTAAAACCCAAAAAATCCAAGCCCTTTTAGTGTCAAAATCAGGTTGTTTTGCATTCCTCTTTATTGTTAATGTTTGGTGTTTGCACCAGATATTTTCATAGTAGTTGTTGCTCCTATTTTAGTTTGTGGTGTTAGACATGTTGTTGTTTGAGAAAAGTAAAAATATTAAAGATGAGTTTATCATTTATGCCACTAGTTTCGTCCAACTACTCAGTTTTGACATTAGAAATTACAACTTCTCAGAAATGTCATTGTTTCGTGAGATGCTTTCTCAAAAACGACACTAGACACCTTAAAAACACCATCGTTCCATTAGATGTTTGCTAAAAATGCAATTAGACATTGTTACCGTCAGTTCAAACCTGTTGACCATGTTATATGACTAAAATATCCATTGACCCACATGTCAGCTCTCTGTATCACATTGATAAGTGTTGGCCCCACTTGTTAGAAGTAAGTGAGTGAATAAGTTTTGAGGAAAATAAGAATGTTGTTGGGGATCAAGCAGGACCCAAACCATTTCGTTGTGAGATAGAGGGAAATGTGACATGTGGATCCATGGGTATTTTTGGTCATATAACATAGTATATGGGCTTTGAGCTGGCAGTAATGGTGTCTAGTGGCATTTTTGAGCTTGCGCCAAACAAAGCGATGGCATTTTTGAGAAGTTGAAACTCCTAGTGGCAAAACTTAGTAGTGGGACACAACTAGTGGCTTAAATTATAAAAATCCAACTAAATATAAACAAAGAAGAGGAAAAGGTGTGGAAAGGTTTGTAAGCCCTTTTGGTTTGGTGAAATGTTTTGAGAAGTGTAATTGCAAGTATTGCATATCAAACTAGATGTAGAGATCTACGCTTTATAATGACTCAGATCAATTGGATTTCAGTAATAGCCACTACCTATTAATTATACCCCACCAAGTCCAAAAAAATCCATCAATGCTTCAATTTCTATTCGCTAGTTCACTATTTTATACTATCATATACCGGTTGTGGATCATTAGAATTTGGGTAAGTAAGACCTGAAATAAGGGAGACTCCATAAATATATATACTTTAGTTTAGTATGTTTCGGCATGCATTAGCGTGGAAGGTTTCAACTCAAGAGCATGTGGTGATAATCATGTGAAAGATAATGCTGTGATAACAAGTTAAACACATCCAAAACATATCTATACCTTTTGAAGTTTATATGCACATTTTTTTTATCATTTTATGCATTATTTTATAATATGGGCAACCTACTAATTCATATTTTTATGTCAGCCATTTCAAAAACCTTCCCAAACTTAGAAAAATATGGAAAAAGTCATGCATGTACTTAGTTCCCTAATCACAAAGGCATAGAAAAAGGGAGGAGATGGGCGGCCAACATCCTGAAGCTTCCCTTTGGAGGGTACCTTGGCACCTACATTACAAAACCCACCATATTTGTTAAAAAAGATTTAGGATTTACATATTTCCATTAAAAAACGTGAGAGGTCTAGTTTCAACATCCAAAAGAGCCCCCCCCACCAAAGTCTACATCCACTCTAGGGTGGGTAGAGGGGGGTCTCATTTTGCACCAAAAATAGACATGAAGATCATAGGGGAAGACCTCTCCTTATGAGTGGAGAGGGCTAAGTAAGAAGGAGGAAAGTGTCCCTTCCCCCACACTTGACGCTTGAATGCCATTAATTCCCCACCAATCAGAGCGAGAGCATTAGTGAGTTGTGTGACTCCACCAATCGTGAGGTCGATATGATTCCCCACATGATCAGAGAGATGAGTGATCGAACAAATGAATTGAGAGGGGATTATTGAATTGCTAACAATCCTCCAAGCCTTTTTTGGAATATGTGGAAATGTAATAACCATACTGATATGTCTCCAACGTATCTATAATTTTTTATTGTTCCATGATGTTATATTATCATTCTTGGATGTTTTACAATCATTTTATAGTCATTTTATATCATTTTTTTGGTACTAACCTATTGACATAGTGCCAAGTGCCAGTTGCTATTTTTGCATGTTTTTTACATCGTAGGAAATCAATATTAAACGGAGTCCAAACGCAGCGAAACTTTTTGAGGATTTTTTTGGACCAGAAGACATCCAGTGGGCCGGAGAAGCACCTGGGGGGGGTGCTCCAAGGGGAGCACAACCCACCAGGGCGAGTTGTGCCCACCTCTATTGCCTCCTGAACCGCCTCTTTACTCTATAAATACCCCAATATTCTAGAAACCCTAGGGGAGTCGACGAAAATCAATTCCAGCTGCCGCAAGTTCCAGAAACCACCCAATCCAACCTAGACACCATCACGGAGGGGTGCATCATGTCCATTCGTGCCTCTTCGTTGATGTGTGAGTAGTTCTTTGTAGACCTTCGGGTCCGTAGTTAGTATCTAGATGGCTTCCTCTCTCTCGTTTGATTCTCAATACAATGGTCTCTTGGAGATCCACATGATGTAACTCTTTTTGCGGTGTGTTTGTTGGGATCCGATGAACTTTGAGTTTATGATCAAATCTATCTTTTTATCCATGAAAGTTTTTTGAGTCTTCTTTGATCTCCTATATGCATGATTGCTTATAGCCTCATGTTTCTTCTCCGATATTTGGGTTTTGTTTGGCCAACTTGATCTATTTATCTTGCAATGGGAGGAGGTGCTTTGTGATGGGTTCGATCTTACGGTGCTTGATCCCAGTGACAGAAGGGGAACCGGCACATATGTACCGTTGCTATTAAGGATAACAAGAAGGGGTCTTTCTACATAAATAGATGTTCTCTACATCATGTCATCGTTCTTATTGCATTAATTACTCCGTTTCTCCATGAACTTAATACACTAGATGCATGCTGGATAGTGGTCGATGTGTGGAGTAATAGTAGTAGATGCATGCAGGAGTAAGTCTACTAATCTTGGACGTGATGCCTATATAATGATCATTGTCTAGATATCATCATGATTATTTGAAGTTCTATCAATTGCTCAACAGTAATTCGTTTACCCACCGTTTGCTATTTTTCTCGAGAGAAGCCACTAGTGGAACCTATGGCCACCGGGTCTCTTCTTTATTATATTTGCCTTTGCTTTATTTTAAGATCTATTAAACCAAAAATACAAAAATACCTTGATGCACTTTATTTTATTTGGCGTTTGATCTATCAATTTATTACAACTTTCTCACGTCCATTTGCCAATTTCTGGCGCTGTTACCCAAAAGGGATTGACAACCCCTTTAATATGTGGGTTGCGAGTATTTGTTATTTGTGTGCGGGTGCCGTTCACATAGTGTTGCGTGGTTCTCCTACTGATTCGATAACCTTGGTCTCATCACTGAGGGAAATACCTACCGTTGATGTGCTTCATCATCCCTTCCTCTTTGGGGAAATACCGACGTAGTTCTAGCAGACATCACATACCTAGTTGTGCTCAACAATGGGAAAAGGAGATCAAAGAAACAATCATGGGGCACATGAGTGTCATTACACATAGATCATGTGTGCAGAATAATTTTCATGGGGGCATTGATTTTTTCTTTCCCATTTTGGTGCACCCAGGGCTATGAAATTGTCAAGTCATATATTTCCATTGACCTTTGGAATACCACAAATAATTTAATAAACTTAACAGTTGCACATGAGCATTCAAATTTCCATTTTCCTTCTCATCTGGTTTTGTCTTGGTGTTATTATTTTATAGACCAAAAAAAGTCAAGGCATCTTCCACTTTTGGCCTTCTTTCCAAATTCTCGAGAATCCCCCACTTTGGTGTCAAATTAAGGGAAGAAGTGGGGAGGGGTGTCTGGACCTTCCGCCATGTCATGTGGACATGTGGGGACCACCTCACTCCTCTCACCTCCCCATCCTCAACACTATCTCTCATCTACCCATTACACTACCAAACCCTTCCCTCTCAATCCACCTATGCCGCCCAAACCCTCCTCTCCCCAACGGCGTCAACACCGCCACCACCGACGGACTGTTGGATGATGGAGGAGCTAATGCGCAATCGTGGTGCGAGGCTTCTTGGTGCATTGGACACTGACGTGACATCCACCCACCATGTCCCGGACTTCATCCATGAGGCGAGATCCCCGCCACGCTCCTAGAACTGCCGATTGGCATCATGTCACTTCCCATCGCCGCCAAGTGCACCATCTCACTGCCTCCTCCCCGCGGCACCTGGATATCTCCCGTGATAGATTTAGCTCATCGACATCATCTCTTGAGACACCATTTTTGTTGGCAAATCGAGATCGCATGGTGTCCGACTCCCAGAGTTCTCTTCTCCATCGACGGATCAAGCTCACATGACAGGTGCATCTTGCATGGTGACATCTTTGGTGGCACATCGAATTCCTGCGATGGATCAAGCTTGAGCATCCCGCCGCCTTCCTCTTGCCACATGAGTTGGATGGTGTGGATTGGGACGCTCTCGAGCTTTCCTTTGAGGACAACAGGCGACTCACCACTCCCTTGGTGTAGTCTTGATACCTCCTTCCAGTGATCCGGTAATGGAACAAAAAGTGTATCCCACACCTATTTCCCCAAAGGTGACCCTGGGTTACCGAACCCACGAGTGGAAGATTCCCTTGTAGTGATGGTCTCTAGCAAGCTTATGTTAAAGGATCAATTCCAACTTTTGTCTGGATCAATGAAGCTAACAATGATTAAAACACTAAAAAGAGGTATGGGTATGAGGTCTTAATGCGTACAATCATGTATTTGTGTGGGGACCAGATATGATCTTAATTTGTGCGCTGGAAGTCACCCATCGAGATGTGCTTGTTACAAACTGAAGTGAGAGATGTGTCCAAATAAGACCCTCACCGGCACGAGTCCTACGTCAAGAATCAATTGTCCTACATCAAGCCCTATCCATCATGAGGGGTTTCCTCGATAATTAAGATACTGAAATCAGACAAGAGCTTTGGACATTTAATGACTACATCTCATGTATCTCCAATGATAGGATCCATGTTACCCAACTAAATCTTAATGTCACTAGTGTTCTGTATAACATTTCCCGGTCTCCTTGCTCCTAGCCTCACTGTGGCTTGATCTCCACAATCCCGGGTACCTGCAAGGATGAAGATCATGAAGAAGACAAGAGACATCTATGGAACAATTTTATTTCATGCATACAAGATGTTAATTCAAAGCCCTTCCATTGATCCCCACAATAAATACAGAGGGTTGCAAGGCTTATGCCTCAATACCTTACCAAACTACTCACCCATGGAGATTAGATCACGAGAAGAAAACATTGAAGAACACATCTTGAAGATAGATTGATTACAAATATGTCTTACAATGGATGTGCGATGCACGATTACAAGTATGAACTAGATGAGGAAGAACTATGATGGTGATGGTGGCTATGGAGATGGAAATGGCGGCGGCTAGGGTTTGTGGATGAAAAAGAAGATGATGTTCAAGCTTCTATCGACGCTCCCCCGTTGAAATGGCGGCGGCTAGGGTCAAGCGTATTTGCTCCCTGCTCATCGAAACCCTAGCAATACCATCTACAAACTGGACTAGGCTTTTACCTTCATCGTAAGGCTCCGAACCAATATAAACTCCTCGTGTCCTTTGTCCTGATTAACCCCTTTAAGCTAACCTCATCGCGATGGCTCCATGACTAAGTCCTCACACTAGGACATCTGCCGGGATAATTCCACGACAGTTGGCGCCCATCGTGGGGCTATCGCACGATGGTTTCAAGTTCTTAGAGGGCAACTTCGAAGGGATCAAAGGATACGTTGTGGGCCGGATGACCAAGAGTCGTCGCGGCAAGCTCTACATCAACGACGCAGGCTGGGGCCCCGAGGCCGGCTCAATTGATTACGGGTACCGGGCTCCCTTTGGCGGAATTCACGTCTTCATCGGCAAGATCGGCCAACCAGGCCCTAAGCCGGACATCTGCACCGACATCCTCGAGATGGCTCAGCGTGCGAGACCCGCCCGGGTTCATCCTGCCATGAATCGTGCCTTCATGGGATTTATCCATGGAGCGGAATCTGAGGATAGACCGGCATCTGGTGGTGAGACCATCATTTACTCTGATGGCGAGTCATCCACCAGTGAGACAACGTCATTGTATCAACTGCCAGACGGCCGACTTGGGGGCTGTTCCAATGTCGACAGTATTCCGGACCCCTATGAGCCGCCGAACCGGGTTGCAATCTTCATGGCCGGTACACAGCCCGTCCAGCATTCATCAACGACAGCAGAGTTGATTTCCGGGTCAGCAGTGGCAGCGGCTGCCGGGGCAGGATGCCCTGAGCGCCCGCCGGCTCAGGTCTTAACCGACTTACTGGATCAGCTGACAATGCTGTTAACAATGGTGGTTAACCCGGTGGATCAAGATCAGCATAATGCAGCAGTCACAAAGCTGCGTGATGAGATAGCACAGGCCAAGGAGGAGCTAAATGCAGAAAACGCTAGGATGGCCGAGGAGCGGGCTGCTTTGGATGCTCAGGCACATCAGATTCAATCGCAGTCTTACCGGCTCATGCTAGATCAGAACGCTTCAAATGAGGTCATGAGGAGGAGACATCAAACTCGTCTGCTGTCGGTTTATGAGGCAAGGAATCTCTTTAACACGCCAGGAGCAGGAACCAGTGACCAGACAGTAGTAAACCGGGTCGAGGCGCCTGAGACGGGTATGTCGGTTCAGCCACATACAACAGACCCTCCTCATCCGAACAATAACCCGCCGCAGCACGTGCCAACACTGCCGGGTCATTATTCTAACCCTTTGGATAACATGATCGCTGCGGCATCACGATTGGCGGCTCTCCCGGTTGATGGTGAGTCGCCAACGGGGGTTGAGACACGGAGGGCTAGAGAGCTTCTCTATACGGCACTGACTCAACAACAGGCTTATTCTTACACTCGTGACAGGATTCATTCCACCCCTTGCCCGAGTCGGAGTTACAGCAGACGTATTGATGAGCCAGTGGTGTCAAGTAGTGGACGGAACCATAACCCTCCCCGCGGACATAACCCGGCGGGCGGTGGCGCTGATGCTCAGAATGTGGTGGATCAAGGAAGAGCTCGTCGAGAGGCCGAGTTAGCGGCACAGTATGCATCCCGTCAACCTACTCCGGCTCGTCCAACCACTTCTGTAGAGCCAGGTGTAACCTTTAGAAATTTGGGTGTGCCATTCTTAGTGCCGGATCTGCGTAATGAGAGCCTGCCCAAGGATTTCAAAGGTCCTCGCAAGGTTCCTAACTATACAGCCGATTTAAGTCCTGAGGCATGGATTGAGAGTTATGAGATGGCCATGGAGGTACTAGATGTCAGCGAGGCTGCATGTGCTAAATATTCCCCCCTGATGTTGGAGGGAACGACACGTACTTGGTTGAAGGGCCTCCCTGCTAATTCCATCGGGTCATGGGCCAAGTTAAAGGCCCGGTTCATCTAGAACTTCAAGGATACATGTAAAAAACCCATGTCAATTGTGGATCTGTCCTCCTGTGTTCAAGAAGAAGGTGATTCAACAACCCATTGGGTGCGCCGGGTCTCAACAATCTTGCATTCGTCGGATCGCATCAATGCTGACTCAGCAGTGTTGATGTTGGAGAACAATTGTCGTTTCACGCCCTTAAAGCAGAAACTAGGGCGGCTCAAACGCCATTGCAATGACATGGGGACACTCATGGCGGATCTAGTTAAGTATGCTGACTCTGATAGTACCAAGGACCCCGAGTCTGATGATGAAAAGCCGGGGAAGGAAAGGAAGAGCAGCAACGCCAAGGGGTAGCAGCATAACCCGGCGAACCAGGGAGGCAACGGTAAGCGCAAGGCTGATAATAGTTTTGACTTTGTGGCTAACACCAATGCATAGAATAATGGTCAGCGTCGCAAGGGTAAGCCTCCCCCACGGGCCGGAGGATCCGGTATCAATCTTCAACAGATGTTAAATCAGCCCTGTCCAAGACATGGTACGCGAGAAAGACCATCCGGGAACCTTTGGAAGGATTGTCACATTATGAAAGAGTACAAGAATTCCAATCTTTTTCAAGATAGTCATGGGCCAGGTGGCGGTTCTGGATCCGGCTTTCACGGTCCGGGTTATGGTGGTGGCGGTTCTAACTCTGGATTCCAAGGAAATCAAGGTAATCATAGCAACCAGGGTGGTCACAACCAGCAGAATAATCAGGGGGGTCAACAGCAGCAGTCTGGTTATCAAAGCAACCCGAAGTAGTTGAATAGTGGACAATATCATGTCTTCACCACTAGCTTATGTAAGCGTGACCAGAAGCTTCATAAGAGAGCAGTCAATGCCGTTGAGCCGGTGGTTCCCCATTACTTGCGTTGGTCTAAGCAACCCATCGTGTGGAGTCGGGAAGATCACCCGCCCCGGATTGATAATCCGGGTCATTTGGCTTTGGTGGTCGTACCTCAGGTCGGAGGGTATAAGTTTACCAAAGTACTCATGGACGGAGGGAGCAGCATCAATATCCTTTATTATGAAACTTTCCGTCGCATGGGATTGACTGATAAAAATCTTAAACCGTCAAACACTGTTTTCCATGGCGTGGTGCCTGGTAAGTCAGCATATCCAGTTGGTAAGATAGCTCTGGAAGTTGTTTTTGGAGATGATCATGACTCTAGGTCAGAGACGTTGACCTTTGAAGTGGTCAAGATCCACAACCCATATCATGCTCTGTTTGGACGGCCGGCTTATGCTAAGTTCATGGCGCGGCCTTGTTATGTGTATCTGCAGCTCAAGATGCCAGGTCATAAGGGACCCATTACAGTGCATGGGAGCCGTAAGATAGCTTTGTGATAACCCACAAGTATAGGGGATCGCAACAGTTTTCGAGGGTAGAGTATTCAACCCAAATTTATTGATTCGACACAAGGGGAGCCAAAGAATATTCTCAAGTATTAGCAGCTGAGTTGTCAATTCAACCACACCTAGAAACTTAATATCTGCAGCAAAGTGTTTAGTCGCAAAGTAATATGATAGTAGTGGTAACGGTAGCAAAAGTTAATGATAGCAAAAGTAATGTTTTTGGTATTTTGTAGTGATTGTAACAATAGCAACGGAAAAGTAAAAAAGCGAAGAACAATATATGGAAAGCTTGTAGGCAATGGATCAGTGATGGAGAATTATGCTAGATGTGGTTCATCATGTAACAGTCATAACCTAGGGTGACACAGAACTAGCTCCAATTCATCAATGTAATGTAGGCATGTATTCCGAATATAGTCATACATGCTTATGGAAAAGAACTTGCATGACATCTTTTGTCCTACCCTCCCGTGGCAGCGGGGTCCTAACGGAAACTAAGGGATATTAAGGCCTCATTTTAATAGAGTACCGGAGCAAAGCATTAACACATAGTGAATACATGAACTCCTCAAACTACGGTCATCACCGGTAAGTATCCCGATTATTGTCACTTTGGGGTTAACGGATCATAACACATAATAGGTGACTATAGACTTGCAAGATAGGATCAAGAACTCTCATAAATTGATGAAAACATAATAGGTTCAGATCT
Organism: Triticum dicoccoides; assembly: GCF_002162155.2. Classification (NCBI taxonomy): domain Eukaryota; kingdom Viridiplantae; phylum Streptophyta; class Magnoliopsida; order Poales; family Poaceae; genus Triticum; species Triticum dicoccoides. The sequence goes on from NC_041386.1 coordinate 151,114,857, forward strand.
GAAATCATGGCACTCGGGCCCTAGTGACAAGCATTAAGCATAGCAAAGTCATAGCAACATCAATCTCAGAACATAGTGGATACTAGGGAACAAACCCTAACAAAACTAACTCGATTACATGATAAATTTCATCCAACCCATCACCGTCCAGCAAGCCTATGATGGAATTACTCACGCACAGCGGTGGGCATCATGAAATCGGTGATGGAGGAAGGTTGATGATGATGATGGCAACGGATTCCCCTCTCCGGAGCCCCGAACGGACTCCAAATCAACCCTCCTGAGAGGTTTTAGGGCTTGGCGGTGGCCCCGTATCATAAAACGCGATGAATCCCTCTCCTTGAATTTTTTCTCCCTGAAACCAAATATATAGAGTTGGAGTTGAGGTCGGAGGAGCTCTAGGGGCCCACGAGGTAGGGGGCGCGCCCCCACCCTCGTGGCTAGGGTGTGGGCCCCCTGGTCTTCATCTTTTGCAAGGATTTTTTTATTATTTCTGAAAAGATGTTCCGTGAAGTTTCAGGTCATTCCGAGAACTTTTGTTTCTGCACATAAATAACACCATGGTAATTCTGCTGAAAACAACGTCAGTCTGAGTTAGTTCCATTCAAATCATGCAAGTTAGAGTCCAAAACAAGAGCAAAAGTGTTTGGAAAAGTAGATACAACAGAGACGTATCAACTCCCCCAAGCTTAAACCTTTGCTTGTCCTCAAGCAATTCAGTTGATAAACTGAAAGTGATAAAGAAAAACTTTTACAAACTCTATTTGCTCTTGTTGTTGTAAATATGTAAAGCCAGCATTCAAGTTTTCAACAAAGATTATGAACTCACCATATTCACAATAACGCTTAGGTCTCATGTTTACTCATATCAATGGCATAATCAACTAGCGAGCAATAATAATAAATCTCGGATGACAACACTTTCTCAAAACAATCATAATATGATATCACAAGATGGTATCTCGCTAGCCGTTTCTGAGACCGCAAAACATAAATGCAGAGCACCTTTAAAGATCAAGGACTGACTAGACATTGTAATTCATGGTAAAAGAGATCCAGTCAAGTCATACTCAATGTAAACTAACAGTAATGGATGCAAATGACAGCGGTGCTCTCCAACTGGTGCTTTTTAATAAGAGGACGATGACTCAACATGAAAGTAAATAGATAGGCCCTTCGCAGAGGGAAGCAGGGATTTGTAGAGGTGCCAGAGCTCGATTTTGAAATAGAGGCGAATAACATTTTGAGCGGTATACTTTCATTGTCAACATAAAAACCAAGAGATGGCAATATCTTCCATGCTACACACATTATAGGTGGTTCCCAAACAGAATGGTAAAGTTTATACTCCCCCTCCACCAATAAGCATCAATCCATGGCTTGCTCGAAACAACGAGTGCCTCCAACTAACAAGAGTCCCAGGGGGAGTTTTGTTTGCAATTATTTTGATTTGATTTGCATAAAGCATGGGACTGGGCATCCCGGTGACCAGCCCTTTTCTCGTGAGTGAGGAGCGGAGTCCACTCCTCTTGAGAATAACCCGCCTAACATGGAAGATATGGACAACCCTAGTTGATACACGAGCTATTCGAGCATACGAAACATGATATTTATTTGAAGGTTTAGAGTTTAGCACATACAAATTTACTTGGAACGGCAGGTAGATACCGTATATCGGTAGGTATGGTGGACTCATATGGCATAACTTTGGGGTTTATGGGATTGGATGCACAAGTAGTATTCCCGCTTAGTACAGGTGAAGGCTAGAAAAATACTGGGAAGCGACCAGCTAGAGAGCGACAATAGTCATGAACATGCATTAAAATTAATGAACACTGAATGCAAGCATGAGTAGGATATAATCCACCATGAACATGAATATCGTGAAGGCTATGTTGATTTTGTTTCAACTACATGCGTGAACATGTGCCAAGTCAAGTCACTTAAATCATTCAGAGGAGGATACCACCCTATCATACCACATCATAACCATTTTAATAGCACGTTGGCATGCAAGGTAAACCATTATAAGCTCCTAGCTAATCAAGCATGGCACAAGAAACTATGATCTCTAGTTGTCATTGCAAACATGTTTATTCATAATAGGCTGAATCAGGAGCGATGAACTAATCATATTTACAAAAACAAAAGAGGTCGAGTTCATACCAGCTTTTCTCATCTCAGTCAGTCCATCATATATCGTCATAATTGCCTTTCACTTGCACGATCGAACGATGTGAGTAATAATAATAGTGCGCGTGCATTGGACTAAGCTGGAATCTGCAAGCATTCAATAAACAGAAGAAGACAAGGCAATATGGGATCTTTCGTCAGATCAACAATAATGCATATAAGAGCCACTTCAACAATTTAATCATGGTCTTCTCCTATCGACCCCCAAAGAAAAGAAATAAAACTATTTACACGGGAAAGATCCCAACAAGCAAAAGAAGAACAGAAAATCTTTTTGGGTTTTCTTTTTAATTACTACTACAAGCATGGAAATTAAAACTAGCTAAAAGCTACAACTATTTTTTTTGGTTTTTCTTAAGGTTTATTAAACACACAAGAAGAAAGCATAAAAAGGAAATAAACTAGCATGGATGATACAATGAAAAAGTATGAGCACCGACATCTTGCAATGAGTGTGTGAACATGAATGTAATGTCGGTGAGAAATATGTACTCCCCAAAGCTTAGGCTTTTGGCCTAAGTTGGTCTATGGCCACGGATGGCCTGACGGATACCCATAGTAATAGTTGCGGTCGTGCTGCGAAGAAGAAGACTCTGATTGCCACTAGTTGGCAATCATCTCCGGATCCCATTGGTAATTAGACTGTCGTGGAGGATCAACTTGTGGTTCCGACTCTGGCTCTGTGGCTGATGTAGGGTTCCGGTAGGCGTGAATATCCTCCGACGAGACGAGGTACTGGCCTGCAGATAAATCAAACAAGGAAGGAGCAGGCAGGGTAATAGTCTCCGGATGACGTTTATCAAAGAACAATTTGTATTTAAGCTCCCCTTCCCTATTCTTTATAATGAAATCATGTGCTACCATACTCTTATAATCTAACTAAACAGTAGGCAACAATTTTTCTTCTTTTTCATAGTGCTTAATAGGTACATTATAATATGCAGCAAGGCGTGAAGCATAGATACCACCAAAAATGGGACCCTTTGTATGGTTCAGACTTAACCGTTTAGCAATAATACTGCCCATACTCACAGAGTTATCAAAGAATAAACCATGGAACAAAATAATAATATCAGGAACACTAAGGTTTCCATAGTTTCCGCGACAAATTAAGCAATGACTAGCAAATATTGCAAAGTAGCGTAAAACAGGAAAATGTATGCTAGTGATTCGTGCATCGGAAACCTTCCTTGTTTCCCCTACAGTTATGGTATCAATAAACCCATCCACATCATCACGATGTGGTTCCTCTATTTTTCCCTCGAAAGGGATCAAACAAACCCAACAAAAATCATAAAGTGACATCTTCTTAACCACATCATATAAATGAAACTATACTGAAGGAGGTGATTCCCTAGGATAATAGTAGAAGTTTTGCACAAAAGTATTGGTGAGCAAGAGATACTGTCCGCGTTGGTCACGGAGGAATTCAGTGAGGCCTGCATTCTTAGGGAATTCATAAAAATCCTCATAAATCCCGGTTGCTCTCAAGAAATCATCAGAGGGCCATTCACATGGCCTAACCTCCGCGGTGCGAGGCAAATTATATTTGTGCTTCATTGCTTCTTCATTTTGCTTTTCCTTCGAGCTTCGGCTCGATGAGCCCCTCAAAAATCTCTTCATTATTCTCTAAAAAATTCTGAAATTTTTAGTAACTTCAAAATGAAAGTAAACCAAACTCAATAATATTGATAGCAACTACTCATACAAGTGCCTGGAGCCTATATCATGCATCAAAACTACTTGGAACCATATAAATTTGACATGCAAGCTCAAGAACATGGTCACCTAGGCAACACAAATTTGCAATGAATAAAGCACTAGAACAAAACCTAATTGGACCAATGGAGGAGTCACATACCAAGGAACAATCTCCCAAGCAGTTTTGTGAGAGGTGCTTTGAGCAAGGAGATCGAAAATGGCAGCAAAATGAGCTTGGACTCGGGTTTGAGCTGGATATTCGTGTTTGTGGGAGGAAGAAGGAGTGGGTGGGTGCAAGGATAAGTGGAGGAGGGCTACCATGGGCCCACGAGGTAGGGGGGCGCGCCTAGGGGGTAGGGCGCGCCCTCCACCCTCGTGGCCAGGTGGATGCCCCCCGTGCTGTGTTCTTAGTGCCAAATATTCTCAAATATTCCAGAAAAAATTATATTTAAATTTCAGGGCATTTGGAGAACTTTTATTTTCGGGGTATTTTTATATTGCACGGATAATTCAGATAATAGACAGAAAATAATATTTTTTATTTTATTTAAAATAAATAACAGAAAGTAAAAGTAGGGTACAGAAGGTTGTGCCTTCTAGTTTCATCCATCTAATGCTCATCAAAAGGAATCCACTAATAAGGTTGATCAAGTCTTGTTAACGAACTCATTCCGAATAACATGGAACCGTAGAAATTTCGAATAACACTATGTTACTTCAATGGGGATATGCACATCCCCAACAATAAGAATATCATATTTGTTCTTGACAGTAGGAAGAGGAAATTCAAAACCTCTAAAAATAATCGATGGAATTTTTCCAATAGAATTCATACTGTGGACTTGAGGTTGTTTCCTCGGAAAGTGTACCGTATGCTCATTACCATTAACATGAAAAGTGACATTGCCTTTGGTGCAATCAATAACAGCCCCTGCAGTATTCAAATAGGGTCTTCCAAGAATAATAGACATACTATCGTCCTCGGGAATATCAAGAATAACAAAGTCCGTTAAAATAGTAATGTTTGCAACCACAACAGGCACATCCTCACAAATACCGACAGGTATAGCAGTTGATTTATCAGCCATTTGCAAAGATATTTCAGTAGGTGTCAACTTATTCAAATCAAGTCTACGATATAAAGAGAGAGGCATAATACTAACACCGGCTCCAAGATCACATAAAGCAATTTTAACATAGTTTCTTTTAATGGAGCATGGTATAGTGGGTACTCCTTCATCTCCAAGTTTCTTAGGTATTCCACCCTTAAAAGTGTAATTAGCAAGCATGGTGGAAATTCAGCTTCCGGTATCTTTCTTTTATTAGTAACAATTTCTTTCATGTACTTAGCATAAGGATTCATTTTGAGCATATCAGTTAATCGCATACGCAAAAGATGGTCTAATCATTTCAACAAAGCGCTCAAAATCCTCATCATCCTTTTTCTTGGATGGTTTGGGAGGAAAAGGCATGGGTTTCTGAACCCAAGGCCCTCTTTCCTTTCTGTGTTTCCTAGCAACAAAGTCTTTCTTATCATAACGTTGATTCTTTGATTGTGGGTTATCAAGATCAACAGCAGGTTCAATTTCTACATCATTATCATTACTAGGATGAGCATCATCATGAACATTATTATTAACATTATCACTAGTTTCAGGTTCATTACCAGATTGTGTTTCAGCATCAGAAATAGAAATATCATTTGGATTCTCAGGTGTTTCAGCAATAGGTTCACTAGAAGCATGCAAAGTCCTATCATTTTTCTTTTTCTTCCTTTTGGAAGGACTAGGGGCATCTATATTATTTCTCTGAGAATCTTGCTCAATTCTTGTAGGGTGGCCTTCAGGATACAAAGGTTCCCGAGTCATTCTACCAGTTCTAGTAGCCACTCTAACAGCATAATCATTATTCTTACTATTCAGTTCATTGAGCAAATCATTTTGAGCTTTAAGTACTTGTTCTACTTTAGTGGTAACCATAGAAGCATGTTTACTAATAAGTTTAAGTTCACCTTTAACATTAACCATATAATCACCCAAGTGTTCAAGCATATTTGAATTGTATTTCAATTGTCTACCAAAATAAGCATTAAAAATCTTCTTGCTTAACCATAAATTTATCAAACTCATCGAAGCATGGACTAGCAGACTTGGTAAATGGGATTTCAGCTTTATCATATCTATAGAGAGAATTTACCTTTACTACCTGTGTTGGATTATCAAGACCATGTATTTCTCAATAGGTAATGGAGTAAGATCATATGTTTCTTCAACAGGCGGTAAATTAAGACCATGTATTTCTTCAATAGGAGGTAAATTCTTAACATCTTCAGCTTTAATACCTTTTTATTTCATAGATTTCTTTGCCACTTGCATATCTTCGAGACTGAGAAATAGAACACCACTCTTCTTCGGAGTTGGTTTAGGAATAGGCTCAGGAATTGGCTCAGGAAGTGTCCAATTATTTTCATTTGTCAACATTTTAGTCAACAGAATTTCAGCTTCATCCGGTGTTCTTTTCCTGAAAATAGTACCAGCACAACTATCCAGGTAATCTCTGGAAGCATCAATTAGTCCATTATAAAAGATATCAAGTATTTCATTTTTCTTAAGAGGATGATCAGGCAAAGCATTAAGTAATTGGAGAAGCCTCCCCCAAGCTTGTGGGAGATTCTGTTCTTCAATTTGCACAAAATTATATATATCCCTCAAAGCAGCTTGTTTCTTATGAGCAGGGAAATATTTAGCAGAGAAGTAATAAATCATATCCTGGGGACTACGCACACAACCAGGATCAAGAGAATTAAACCATATCTTAGCATCACCCTTTAATGAGAACGGAAATATTTTAAGGATATAAAAGTAGCGAGTTCTCTCATCATTCGTGAACAGGGTGGCTATATCATTTAATTTAGTAAGATGTGCCACAACAGTTTCAGATTCATAGCCATGAAAAGAATCGGATTCAACCAAAGTAATTATATCAGGATCAACAGAGAATTCATAATCCTTATCAGTAACACAGATAGGTGAAGTAGCAAAAGCAGGGTCAGGTTTCATTCTAGCATTAAGAGATTGTTGCTTCCATTTAGCTAATAGTTTCTTAAGATCATTTCTATTATTACAAGCAAGAATAGCTCTAGCAGATTCTTCATCTAGAACATAACCCTCAGGAACAACAGGCAATTCATAAGTATTAGGGGGAGAGTCTTCATCATTACTATCTTCAATATAATCAGTTTCAATAATTTCATTCTCTCTAACCCTAGCAAGTTGTTTATCAAGAAATTCACCAAGTGGCACCATAGTATCAAGTGTAGAAGTAGTTTCATCATAAGTATCATGCATAGCAGAAGTGGCATCATCAATAACATGCGACATATCGGAACGAATAACAGAAGCAGGTTTAGGTGTCGCAAGCTTACTCAAAACAGAAGGTGAATCAAGTGCAGAGCTAGATGGCAGTTCCTTACCTCCCCTCGTAGTTGAGGGATAAATCTTGGTTTTTGGATCTCTCAAGTTCTTCATAATGATAAGCAGATATAAATCTCAAGTGACTCAAAGAATAGAGCTATGCTCCTCGGCAACGGCGCCAGAAAATAGTCTTGATAACCCACAAGTATAGGGGATCACAACAGTTTTCGAGGGTAGAGTATTCAACCCAAATTTATTGACTCGACACAAGGAGAGCCAAAGAATATTCTCAAGTATTAGCAGCTGAGTTGTCAATTAAACCACACCTGGAAACTTAATATCTGCAGCGAAGTGTTTAGTAGCAAAGTAATATGATAGTAGTGGTAACGGTAGCAAAAGGTAATGATAGCAAAAGTAATGTTTTTGGTATTTTGTAGTGATTGTAACAATAGCAACGGAAAAGTAAATAAGTGAAGAACAATATATGGAAAGCTTGTAGGCAATGGATCAGTGATGGAGAATTATGCTGGATGTGGTTCATCATGTAACAGCCATAACCTAGGGTGACACAGAACTAGCTCTAATTCATCAATGTAATGTAGGCATGTATTCCAAATATAGTCGTACGTGCTTATGGAAAAGAACTTGCATGACATCTTTTGTCCTACCCTCCCGTGGCAGCGGGGTCCTAACGGAAACTAAGGGATATTAAAGCCTCCTTTTAATAGAGTACCGGACCAAAGCATTAACACATAGTGAATACACGAACTCCTCAAACTACGGTCATCACCGGTAAGTATCCCGATTATTGTCACTTCGGGGTTAACGGATCATTACACATAATAGGTTACTATAGACTTGCAAGATAGGATCAAGAACTCTCATATATTGATGAAAACATAATAGGTTCAGATCTGAAATCATGGCACTTAGGCCCTAGTGACAAGCATTAAGCATAGCAAAGTCATAGCAACATCAATCTCAGAACATAGTGGATACTAGGGATCAAACCCTAACAAAACTAACTCGATTACATGATAAATCTCATCCAACCCATCACCATCCAGCAAGCCTATGATGGAATTACTCACGCACGGCGGTGAGCATCATGAAATTGGTGATGGAGGAAGGTTTATGATGACGATGGCGACGGATTCCCCTATCCGGAGCCCCGAATGGACTCTAGATCAGCCCTCTCGAGAGGTTTTAGGGCTTGGCGGTGGCTCCGTATCGTAAAACACGATGAATCCATCTCCTTGATTTTTTTCTCCTCGAAACCAAATATATAGAGTTGGAGTTGAGGTCGGAGGAGCTCCAGGGGGCCCACGAGGTAGGGGGCGCGCCCCCCACCCTCGTGGCTAGGGTGTGGGCCCCCTGGTCTTCATCTTTTGCAAGGATTTTTTTATTATTTCTGAAAAGATGTTCCGTGAAGTTTCAGGTCATTACGAGGACTTTTGTTTCTGCACATAAATAACACCATGGTAATTCTGCTGAAAACAGCGTCAGTCCGGGTTAGTTCCATTCAAATCATGCAAGTTAGAGTCCAAAATAAGGCAAAAGTGTTTGGAAAAGTATATACGACGGAGACGTATCACTCTGGAATGCGAAGAAGGGGATGTGGCTTATGCTGAGTTGGCTTGTGCAACGGAGGAGTTAAAATTTTACAAAGACAATGTTGATCCGGCAGATATGGCATCTTTGAAAAAGCCAACTACAGAGCATGATCCGGTTTTAAAGTTTAAATCAGTAGATGATACCAAGATGGTTGATTTTGTTCCTGGCAACTCATCCAAGCAGTTCAACATCAGTGCTAATCTGAATCCGAAATAGGAAAGCGCGCTCATCGAGTTCATCCGTGAGAACCGGGACATCTTTGCATGGAAGCCTTCAGACATGCCGGGTGTACCGAGAGAACTCGCTGAGCACACTCTTAATATTGATCCAAAGTTTAAGCCGGTCAAACAGTTTCTTCGCTGTTTTAATGAGGAGAGACGAAAGGCCATCAGAGAGGAAGTATCCCGGCTCTTGGCAGCTGGGTTTACCATCGAAGTTTTCCATCCTAAGTGGTTGGCTAACCTGGTGCTGCTACTTAAGAAGAACGGCACTTGGCATATGTGTGTGGACTACACGGATTTGAACAAGGCTTGTCCGCCTGATCCTTTTGCTCTCCCTCGTATTGATCAAATTATTGATGCAACGACAGGGTGTGAGCGTCTGAGTTTTTTGGATGCTTATTCTGGTTATCATCAGATCAAGATGGCAGTTAAGGACCAAGATAAGACAGCTTTCATAACTACCTTTGGAGCCTTCTACTATGTGTCTATGCCTTTCGGGCTCAAGAGTGCCTAGGCGACTTATCAGAGATGTGTGCAAAATTGCCTTCATAATCAAATTGGGCGTAATGTTCATGCTTATGTGGATGATATTGTGGTGAAGTCCAGAGAGAAAGAGATATTGATAGATGATTTGAAGGAAACTTTTGATAATCTTAGGGTTTATAAGATGATGCTTAACCCGGCCAAGTGTATTTTTGGTGTGCCGGCAGGCAAGCTCTTGGGTTTTCTGGTGTCTAACAGGGGCATTGAAGCTAATCCGGAGAAAATCAAGGCCATTACTTCTCTGGCTAAGCCGGTGTGTGTCAATGATGTGCAATGTCCGGTGGGCCGTATTGCGGCGTTAAGCCGGTTCATAAGCCGGTTGGGAGAGAAAGCTATCCCTCTGTATCAGATGATGAAAAAGACAAATAATTTTGTCTGGAGTGATGCTGCTAATGAAGCGTTTGAGGATTTGAAGAAACAGCTGGCTGAGCCGCCTGTGCTTGCTACCCCTATTGATAAAGAGCCTTTGTTGTTATATGTGACTGCAAATAGCCGGGCTGTCAGTGTAGCCATTGTGGTGGAAAGGAAGGAGGCATGCAAGAAATATCCAGTTCAAAGGCCAGTTTATTACATCAATGAGGTGCTTATTGAGTCCAAGCAGAGATATCCGCACTGGCAGAAGCTTGTATGGGTGTTCTTGGCTAGCCAGAAGCTTAAACACTATTTTCTGGGTCATCCCATCACTGTGGTTAGCTCTGCTCCTTTGGGAGATATCATCCAAAATAGGGAAGCAACTGGCCGGGTTGCTAAGTGGGCTATTGAGCTTGGACCTCACGGATTAAAGTATGTGCCTCACACAACCATCAAGTCTCAGGCGCTGGTGGATTTCATCAATGATTGGACAGAGCTGCAGATGCCTGAGGAAAAGCCAGATAACACGTATTGGACTATTCACTTTGATGGGTCCAGACGTTGGAAGGCTCGGGGGCTGGAGTTGTGCTTGCTTGCCCTTGAGGTGATAAGTTCTGTTATGTTCTCTGTTTAATGTTTCCTTGCACTAACAATACAGTTGAGTATGAGGCCTTGCTCCACGGTCTTCGGATGGCTAAGGGGATGAATTTAAGTCGAGTTAGGTGCTTCGGCGACTCAGACTTGGTGGCTCAGCAAGTCTCTGGTACTTGGGATTCTAAGGATCCACTCATGGCGGCTTATCGGCGAGAGGTGGACGTTATTGTTTGTCACTTCAAGGGTTATCAAGTTGAGCACGTTGATCGGAGGAAAAATAAAGCGGTGGATGCTTTAATACGGTTGGGTTCTCAACATAAGCCGGTGCCTCCTAATGTTTTTCTTGATGTTTTGCATAACCCGTCGGTCAAGTTACCTACAGAGGAGGATTTGGATATCCCTGACCCGGAGGCTCAGTTGGTGGAGGCTCTTCATGTAATTCCAGATTAGACAGTTCCTTATTTGGCTTATATGACCCGGGGCGAGTTACCTAAGGATGAAACCTTAGCCAGACAGATAACCCAGCGGTCTAAGTCAATGACAATTGTTAATGGAGAATTACATCATCGCAGTGTCACAGGAGCATTTCAACGTTGTGTTTCTCCAGAGGAGGGCTGTGAGATCTTGCGTGAGATTCATGGAGGAGATTGTAGTCATCATGCCGGTTCAAAATCTCTCATGGCTAAAGCTTTTCCTCATGGATTTTATTGGCTAACAGCTCATGCTGATGCGGAGGACCTAGTTAGAAGATGTGATGAATGTCAGAAATTTTCACGACGAGCTCAGGTGCCAGCTCAAGAATTTAGGATGATTCCAATTACTTGACCGTTTGCAGTTTGGGGGCTTGATATGGTTGGACCTTTCAAAAGATCCAAGGATAAGAAGACCCACCTTTTGGTGGCGATTGATAAGTTCACTAAGTGGGTAGAGGCAGAGCCAGTCAATAAGTGTGATGCAGCAACGACAGTTCAATTCATGAAGAAGGTGATCTTCCGTTTTGGCTTTCCACATAGCATCATAACAGACAATGGCACTAATCTCTCTAAAGGCGCTATGGAAGAATTTTGTCAACGTTAGCACATCTGGCTTGATGTGTCGTCAGTGGCTCACCCTCAATCTAATGGTCAAGCGGAGAGAGCCAATCAAGAGATCTTGAAAGGCATGAAACCCTGGCTTATGGTTCCCCCGTAGAGAATGCCGGGTTGTTGGGTGGAGGAGTTACCTTCCGTGTTATGGAGCATCAATACTACCCCTAACAGATCTATGGGATACACGCCTTTCTTCATGGTTTATGGAGCAGAGGCGGTTCTCCCTAGTGACATCCGTCATGACTCACATTGGGTGGCGGCTTGTTTTCAAGTTCACAATGAAAAAGCACGTTAGGAAGCACTTGACCTGTTGGATGAAGAGCGTGACATCACGGCGGCTCGTTCAACGATTTACCAGCAAGATCCGCGCCATTACCACAGTCACCAGGTTAAAACCAGAACTTTCCAAGAAGGCGATCTGGTGCTCCGACTTATCCAGGATCAAACTGATATGCACAAGTTATCCCCACCTTGGGAAGGACCCATTGTGGTCAGCAAGAACCTAAATAATGGGTCATATTACCTTATCGATGTTCGAGACCACCAGGACTCACGCACGTCGGAGGAAAAGACCCGCCGGCCATGGAATATTGCTCATCTTCGGCCTTACTACACTTGAGCCACTGGCTCTTCCAATGTACATATTTTGACAATGTATATATTATGATCGATATAATAAAGCCGGATCCCTGCTAAAGCAGGATTTCTGTCATTTTTTCCTCTTTAAATAATGAGTTTTTGGTCACATGGGGGCTTCTGCTTTATACAACAAAGTTATGATTACCCTTTGATCCGGCTTATAAGCCACATAAAAAACTTGCGGGCTTGCTACCCAGGTTAAAGGGACCAAAGAGAATCTGTTGCAAAAGCACAACTCAAACATAGGTACCCTTTGAGCACAGCTCAAAATATTGCTTGGGGGCTCTTTTGTTCTAAAGAACAAAGAGTTTGTAACCTTGTGATAGGCTATAAAAGCCAGGCTTGGAAGCCAGGTGTATTAACCTAAAACCCCGGGTTATCCTGCCTTTTTAAGTAAGTCACTCCGCCCAGGTAATCCTGGAAAGACCCGCCGAACGTTTGACAAGTCAATCTTATGCAGACCCTAAAGTTGTCAAAGTTAAAATGATGATTGGTTGATGTGAGGTCCATCTTATAAGGTTTGTAAAACGGTTTAACTCAGTGGCCTGGCAGCCCATGAAAAGCCTCGTTTTGGGCCTGGCAGCCCATGAAAAGCCTCGCTTCTCGTTTGTTTTTATTCAACAGATTCTTTCTTTTTGAGGTATATTTGACAAGATTTATAAAGCTTGGTTGTAAATCACCGGTGTTTATTAACCCGATCTGGCTTTTGACTATAAGTCGCCAGTATGAGATAACATCTGGTTTTTATTAACCCGGCTAGGTCTTCGACTATAAGTCGATAGTATGAAATAAAGATAATATCCAGTGTTTATTAACCCGGTCTGGCTTTGTTCATAAGCCGACAATCTCTGATAATTACAAGTGTCCAAAGTCTTGGGTTATCGCCCTTACTGCACTGGCTTGGTAAACCAACAAGTGTGATGAAATATCACAGGTATGCCATATTTTTAATCATATATGATTATTATTTAGTCCAGCCTTGGTTATAAATCATGATAAATTTGTGTTGGGGCATTATAACCCATCCAACGGTAAACCGCGAGGACACTTTTCAGCTGTTGTATGCAGGAACAGATTCAAAATTGATAATATCATAAAGCATATATGGCATATCTTCGCATAGCGGATAAATGGTGTCATGAACAACACAATATGCACAATGGCATAGCAAAACAAGAAGTTTAAAACTAGCCTATTACAAGGCGCTTGGTACCCAAAAGGATGATTGTTTGTTAAGTATCACAATCAGCAGATGATAAACCGGCCCTGGTTCATGAATCTTGGCCTGGCTGACTCGAAGGTTGCGATTCACCCCTTGCCAGTTCATCTTCCTCCTCCACCGTCTGGAAGTGGGGTTTGGACCAGTCAAAGCCACGCAAGGTGACAATTTCAGCTTCATCATCAATCAGATCAGAAGGATCAATATCAGGGGCGAAAGCGTGCTTATGAATGGGTGGAATTAAATCCATCACTTTATATGAAGGAGTCAGCATCTTCTAGTTATCTGCATCGTAACCCGGCTGATATTGGTGAGGTTGGTCTCTTCGGCAATGATTGTTGCATGAGGGCGAATCTCTTTGACATAGGAAGCAAAGTTTTGTTGGTCAAAAGAGGTTCCATCTTCCTTGAGACTAGGATACCCAGTGGCTACGTCAGCCGGGTCTAATTCCGGTACCCAGGCTTTGGCACGGCTCAAGGCTGTCACAGCTCCGGCTCTAGCACAAGATCGCTTGATTTCTTGGAACCTGGTGGGCAAGATGGACAGTTTCTTCAAGACATCACTTAACAGATTTGGTCCTTGATTCGCAGGGGAGATAGTGGCAAGAGTCCACTGAGCTCCAGTGTATAATTGCTCAACAAGCGTGTAAACCGCCTTGAGCTTCACCAGTGTATCTTGGCTCAGATTCCTGCTCCTGGGACCTAAAACAAAAAGTGCAAAGATTGGTTAAGTGGTGACTTACAGTGGTGACTTACAGTATGATGAAAAATACTTATTCTGGTTAAATAACAAGGTGACTTACCAGAGATTGCAGAAACCATCTGTGACACACGGTTCTTTAAACCGGTGAGTTCAGTGATAACCTCTTCCAGAGCCGCCTTGGCTTTTTCAGCGCGCTGAATCAGGACCGTCTTTTCCTTGGCCCAAGCCTCTTTGTCTGCAGTAAAGATGGTCTTCAATTTTTCGGCTTCAGACACACTAAACTAAAATTTTGATTCGGCCTTTTTGGTCTCAGTCCCCTGAGCCGCCAGGCGAGTCTTTGCCTCGTTTAATTGAGTTTCCAGCTCTGTGGTAGCAGCCTGCATACAACATAATTCCATTAAAGTTTCATGGCGGATTACAATAATACAAGTCCCAAGTGCTTTGCAAGCAACAACACTTGGCACTTGGGGGCTAATGTCTGTCAACGCAATTTTTCAAAGGAATCGACTGTTTCTAAAAAATTCCCAAGTGCTTTGCAAGCAACAACACTTGGCACTTGGGGGATAATGCATATTGCTTGTTTTGTTGCTAAAAGGATGAGCCGGGTGTGCTATTGACAATTCTAGCCGACTCATGGGGGATATACGGTTAAGTTCTGTTCTTTTACATAATGATTAATAGGACCGGCTCATTCATACTGATTAAACCGGCCCTTGGGGACTACAAATGCAAAGTTATGCTGTCATCAACATCCAGTTTAAGTTTTTAAACCGGACTTGGAGGGAGTCTAGGGCAGAAGCTTGTCAAAATATTAAGTCTATGGATTATTCAAGTTTATCATAATCAGAAGACTTGGGGGCTGGCACTATATAGACATAAGCCAGTTGACGTACCTCATACTTCTGGTGCATTTGCTTCACCATTTCAATCTCCAAGTCACGGCCGGAATGCACTTGACTGACATAGCCAGATAAAACTTCACTAATACTCAGGTGAGCATAGTGGGAGACATCAAACCTCACTTTCTGTCTTTCCATGACTTCTTGTTTGGCAGAGTGTCTCGCTAGTACAGTTGGATTCCCCGGTTCAATGAATCTGGTGCCAGTGATTAAAGTGTCATCGCCATGAGTCTCTGGCGGGTTAGCCGATCTTGACGGTTCAGCAGTCGATGGATCAAGAGTGGTTTTGTCAACAGATGGCTCCTGTTGATTCCTTCTTTCTCCATTTTCCTTCCTTTCCATTTCCACACATGAGTTTATTCCCTTTTTAGCCCATTTCCCGTGGAAACACATGAAAGAGAGGATTGTGGAATCCTTTGCATTCATTAGTAATTAGTAGTAATATCGAAGCGAATATCTCTTTTTAAATGAAATATCTCGATTTAAACAAAGGTAGATGAGTGTAAAAATATTACTAATCAAGTCTAATGCCCACCGCGGCCACAACATCAACGCAAGGCTGACACAATAGTGCCTCGAGACTTCCAATCGTTATGTTGCCCGAGCCTAAGCCACTGCAGCCAAACCCCGTTGCCACCCGGATGACGAGACGACTGGAGCTGGTCTTCCTCCTTCGACAATGATGCTGACGGGTGCTCAAGTGTCTTTGCCATCCACCATAATTTCTTTCGTCTGTTGAGTACTCGTTAAACTAGGGTTTCATGTTCTAGTTAAGTAGATACTCCTATGTCAAAGTACTATGAAACTTTTAATGTTGCATGTATAATTAGTAATGTTGTATGTTAAGGCTATGTTGTATGTAAATTTAATTAGCTATGTTTGTGCTTACATTTGGGTGCTTTTTGATAATTTCCAGATTTAGCAAAAATAATTGATTTGGAAAAAGGTGATGGACATTTGGGGCATCTGAATTGATACCACTATATTTAATGGTTCCAAACTCTTGATAATTAAGTTGGAAACTATAGCTGCTCACCACATGTGTTATGCACTTGGACCCTAGCAGATAACAACATTTCAAACTGGACCTTCCAAACCATCTTCATATGTCAAAGAGGACACTTCACATAGGGTCCAAACAAAAAACTTCTCCAACGAAGACCCAAATCTCCACCGTTTGTTCGATTTGTCTGCAACCTCTTGAACCGAAAAAATTTGTGGGGGAGGAAATAAGGGTGTCCCAACTTGTCCGATAGTCCGCCATGTCAACATGGTTCACCCAAACCATGTTTTTCTTTCTTTCTATCAATTATATGCATGTGTTTAATTATTTTAGGAATAAATTAGAGAATGCCTGTTGTGTATCTCGACAAATGGGGGTTTATAACGGATACACCAGACACTATCAACGTGTTTGTGGACAAATGGGTGACAATCAAATATTTGATGTTTGCGACCGAGAAGCTCTAAGATACATGGAAAGTGTTCCTGGTTCCACCACAAATACAAACTAAGGACATCTTCAACGCTGCTTCTTAAATTGGACATACTGTCCATTAAACATCCGTGCACCCGGATATGGGAGACAGACACCCAATCTTGTGCACCAAAGGTTCACCCCTATTTTTTATGCCCGTTGCATTCCTGGTCCCATCGCTTTTATATTACTGAACTATGTTCCCATTGCCATTGTTGGCTTTATTAATTTGAAGCCGGGCGCTGCTTGTGCCTGTTTCTAATTTTTTATCAAAATTTTGGCTATGACATTTGATCCAAACACTTGTTGGACGTGATGTCCACCATGGAGGGCATTTGTAGGGGCGGATGGTTCCTGGGCGGCAGACGGACAAGGGGTGGAACAACAACGGACTCCAAGATGGACATGCGCTTGGGTGGGGCGGCCAAGGTTCAACAAGGCCTGGTAGAGGCGGTACATCGGCAACATCGGTTTCGGAGGGAGCATATACAAAGCACGAGCGGGAGGGGGACTGAGAAAGACACGGTTTTGGGTGGGGTTTTGGATGGGCCAAGGATATCAGAGTCCTGCATGGCGGAGGTTCGTATGCTTGCAAACCTCTCCTCTGTTTGGCTGCCGCTTTCCGAGAATTCAGATGCCCAGACACATCCACGGACGTTTATAGCACAACATTGGACGGAAAAAATGTACGGACACCGTGGCCCAAATATTTAGGGGCAAGACTATAACATTGAAGATGCCCTACGTACACTGGCTACTTGTTAGGGCATCTTCGACGCTACCCGTAAGAGCATATACAATCAGGATTGGCTAATTTCGATCCCCAAATGTTCACGGACGTGCCCGGTTAGTCGTTTTGAGCCTCTATTATGCATGCATGCATACAACCATGTCACCTACTTCCTTCCTAAATTGTGCAACCAAATGCTTGTGATTGAGGATGGAGAGAGAAAGAGAAAAGTAAGAATAAATAAAGAGAAAAAATGATTCGATGGGCCGCATCCTACATGGATGGTTGCCTGGACATGCCCGGGCATCACCATATCCTCTCCATATTTGATGTGGATATGAGGATTTGCGGACAATCCGGTCATATGAGGACAAAGTGAGGAGCGGTAGGGTGGTTTTTTTCTTCTCGTTTGAATAGTGATCGGACAATGACCGGGTTGTTGGAGAGGACATTTGAGGAGTCCGGTTGTAGATGCTCCAAGACAGACACACTATCAACGGATCATATCCGAACGTGTCGGGAGCCGGTCATCCAACTCTGTACCTTAAATATACATCAAATCCAAAACAGAGATGAGCTAGACGGACCTAGAGAACAAAGCACATACCTATGAGCGCATGTGATCCAATTGATAAGGGCCCAACAGACTTCCACGTGATGTGCAGACTCTCATAGAGCTTTATCTGTTTTCCATTGTTTTCCATTTGTAAACATTTCCAGCCGGGGCGCCGGCGGAAACGCTGCGCCAGACACACGTTGTCCGTGTGATTTGTTTAGATCGTGTGCTTCGTAGCCCATGCTCACACAGGCTAGGCCCACACATCTATCTTTTTTTAACACAACCTTATCTCTTCACCAAGTAGCCATGTCCGTCCCTTCTTCTTCCCTGTAACAACGCATTTTTCTTCAGCTCGCCTGAACCAGTGCTGCCACTGGCAAAACGCGGCCGCAACCAAGCCCCTGCTGACCCCCACTATGGACGAGCGAAGACACCGGCGTCGAAGCTTGCCGGCTCGTCACCGTTGATGCAGCAAATCACAGCCACCGTTCCAGCTCGGCTTAGTGACTGCTGCCGCTTGCCGCAACCATGGTCCCAAACGCCCTGGTGACCATCACAGCTCTCTGCACTGACCATCCCAGCTCGTGGTGCATTGTAGCTTTTCCATATGCTGGTTGTAGCATTTTTGTCTGTGGTTTGCATCTTCCCTGGTCGTTGGTTGTAGCCATCTACTTTCACCGGCCACAAATTTCACTGTCGCCCATTGTAGCAAAAATGTCCGCCGGTAGTAGCTTTTTCCATTGCCGATAGTAGCTTTTTTGCAGGCGGGTTGCAGCTTCCTGTTCGACGCTTGAAGCCGTCTCGCGTTGTCGGTGGTAGCAAATCAATCTGCCGGCAGTAGCTTTTTCGGTTGCAGGTAGTAGCTTATTCTGCAGGCGGTTGCAACTCCGGGCGCATGAGGTTGTAGCTCCACGCCCCACTCCGCGTTCCAGCTCCCTGACATGCCGGTTCCAGCAATTGGTGTCGCTGGTTCCAACAAAACGCCTTGTCGGTCGCAGCAAAACGATGCTGCAGGGTCACGTCGCCCGCTATCGTCAGCGTTGGAGCATCCCCGCATGGTCTCCATCCTCGCAGCATCCGGGTAACAGCCATGGCACCTCTATTGTGTAGAGGGTTGCAGCAGTGGGCGGCTGCGAGCACGACAATTTTTGCCCTGATTTTTTGTTGGATCCAGCCGCACGATTTGTTGCACGAAGGCACACCAGGGGGGCACGAGGGCTGCAACCGGCGAGCGGCGACGGCGACGGCGAGCGGTTAGCGGCGACAATGGGGAGCCGGCGGTGCTCGGAAGGGCTCAATGGCGCCCCCTGTCTTTTTCTTGTTTTTCCCATGCATGTGGAACTGAGAAGGAAGATAGGGAATGGGAGGAAGACAACATTGAGATTCAACTGTTCACATTATGTACATCGCAGAAAGTTTAGGCCGGCGCATCGGCGCCTATCAGCTCCCTTTCCATTTACAGAAAAGCGAATAGATCCGTGAATGTTTTTTTTGCGGATCTATATCCGTGAATGTTTAGGGTATCATATTAGATAATAAAAAATGCCCGGACTACATGATCCGAACCATCCGAACCTTTAGGAGCTTTGGGGATGCTCTTAATTGTTCGTAGTTGTTCGATGTAACAAGGCGGCACGTTCAGTCCAAATTCGCAATGATGGATCGGCAAATAATAAAAACGAGGGTCTAATCTAGTGTCGAGCCTGTGTACTCACCAATCGATACGCATCCATTCGATGGTACTATGTGTTGGCGATATTGCCGGACGCGTCACGTGCGACTCGAGGCGACATAAGGTCAGCAGCTGGATCGATAGACGGTGTCAGCGCACCTCCAAGGGCAAAACAAATTTCCTCTGCCTGTGAATAGAAAATACCAGTCCACAGACACAAATACGAAAGATAGTCATCTAACCTTAGCTTTATAATTTATTTATTTTTAAAACAAAGATGCTAGATGCGTCTGATTTTAAATTAATAAAGCTAACATGCAGTACCACAAGGTTCGAGTAGTTTACATATCAACATAATACGGCCATACCACAAGGCCACACAATCATTACATAGCCAAGTTCAAATATGAAAGACCCATCTAAGGCGACCACAATACTACTGAAGCATCACACCATGTCACCCCAAAACACCACCAAAGCCAAAAACGTCAAGAGCCTGCTATAGCCGAGTGCCGAAGCCGTGAGATACTGCTGCTGATCTTCTCCATGGTGGCCTTCATGAGTTCAACATCGCGTTGTTTCCCCAATGGTGTTTGCATTTGAAGAAAAAGATGGCATTTGAAAATTACATCAGTCGGGTGAGCAGGGAACTTTCTTGCTATCGTCATCTTATTCTTGATCGTCCATAGGGACCACAACAACGCTCCCACACATCGCCATAGCACCCTAGCATTAGCCCCCTGCTGCGTTTGAAGCACATCCAATAATTCCGATCCCGACCTAGAGTTCCAATTCTGGTGGAACATGTCCCTAACTGCGCACCAAGCGAACTTCGCTAACGCACTATGGAAAAATGCATGGTTCGTGTCCTCGTGGAGCTCACACACAACACAGGTCCCATCGAATGGGCCGTTGCGATTGGTCACATTATCAGCCATTGGAAGACAATTTTTGAACATTTGCTAGAGGAAAATTTTAATCTTGAGCGGAAGCCCGGCCTTCCATAGCCCCCTAGCTATGTCTAAAGAGCTTCCCTCGGCGAGTTTGTTATACAAGGACTTGACCGTAAACTTATAAGACGCAGTCAAGTCCCAAGACACCTCATCAGCCCCCAAGCTGAGTTGGCTATTAGCAATCTGGGCCTACAACAAGTCCCAACTAGCCGCTTCTTGCGGCGAGAGGGGCCGCAAGAAATGGATTGCCGGTGGCGAGGTGTGTAGGGTGTCCCCCGCCACAATGTTGATGTCCGTGGCCACGTTATAAAGTTGCGGGAAATCCTACAAAGTGGCCTATCCGCGAGCCATTTATCTAACCAAAACCGCGTGGACATGCCATTTTTTACCTCAAAACGAGCCCCTACCGAAAACGCCGGGCGCACCGCCTGGATTCCGTTCCAGAACGCCGAGCCCGAGGGCTTAGCGTTGAAAACGTTTTCATCTGGGAAGTACTTTGCCCGAAGCAGGTCCGCCCATAGACCCGACTCACTATTAGCTAACCTCCACCACCACTTGGTCAGCCATGCGACGTTCATAAGCTTGGAATTGGTGATTCCCAATCCACCAATTTTTTGGGTCTACACATGGCCGCCCACTTGACCAAGTGGTATTTCCGCTTTGCTTCTGATCCTTCCCAAAAGAACCTGGAGCGAGGGGTGTCTAGCTTAACGTGCACCCCATCTGCTAAAAGAAACATCCCCATCGTAAAAAGAGGGAGGGAGGAAAGGCTAGAGTTGGTTAGGATCATCCTAGCAGCCGACGACATAAACCTCCCTCGCCACGGACTAACTCTATTAGCCACTTTGCCGTACAATGGCTCCCATTCAGAAATAGAGATTTTTCGGTGGGTGATCGGAAGCCCTAGGTACTTAATAGGAAATCCCCCAAGCTTGCAATTAAGTAGGTTGGCTATCTGCATACTCTCTTGTTGGACCATCCCCATAGTGATAACTTCACTTTTAAGGAAGTTGATTTTCAGCCCGACAAAATTTTGAAGGCGAGGAGCAACAACTTGATAGAGGCTATACTATGGTTGTCAGGCTCAAACAACATCATCGTATCATCTGCGTGTTGCAAATGCGTCACCCCCCTGGGATGAGGTGGGGCACCAACCCTTTGACGTGCCCCGCCACTTTAGCTTTTGAAAGCATCGCCGACAGCGCATCCGCTACGAAGTTAAAGATAAGCGGTGAGCTTGGGTCACCTTGGCAAAGACCTTGCTTGTTGCGGAAGAACTTGCCCATCTCACCATTGATCGTCGCCGCGGTCTGCCCACAACTGACCAAGTGCATAATTCGGTGCACAAAGCCTACCTCAAACCCCTTTTTGAGGAGCACCACTTGAACGAACTCCCAGTTCACTCGGTCATAGGCTTTCTTGAAGTCTAGCTTTAGCAAAAACCCCTTCCCCTTGGTACATTTTAGCTCATGCACAATCTCAAGGAGCACGACCGGGCCCTCCAAAATATTGCATATTTTGAGAAAAGCAGTCTGGCTATTCTGGATCACCCGTTGAGCTATGGGAGCCAGTCGGGTGGCATACGCTTTGGCACAAAGTTTGAGCGGCACATTAATAAGCGTGATGGGCCTGAACTACTTAATGTTATCCGTGCCATTTACTTTGGGGATAAGACCAATAGCCCATTGTTAATGCGGGAAATGTCAACTTGACCAAGCGCAAAGCCGTTAACTATAGCATAGAAAACATGCTTGAAACACGGCCAAAACTTCTTAAAGAACTCTACGGGCCATCCGTCAGGCCCAGGGGCCGCGTCCGTCTTCATGGATTCCAACGCCCTATCCACTTCCTCTGGGAGGAAAGACAGGGCAAGCCCATCGTTCTCTGCCTGAGACACTCGCTCGGAAGGATCCCACAAATCCTCCCTTAGGCACAACTTTTTCTCCTCGGCCGTTCCCAATAGACTAATAAAGAACTCGTAAATATGCCAGACGATCTCGTTTTGAGTAACCAGGACGCCATCATCGGAGTTAAGGTGCAAAATAGAACTTCTACGTTTCCAACCGTTCGCGTACGCGTGAAAGTAACTAGTGTTAGCGTCCCCCTTAGTCACCCACTTCACACCGCCCCTATGGCGCCATTACTCCTCTTGCGCTCTTAGAATACCAAGAACTTGGTTTTCCAATGCATACCTATGAGCCCATTCGAGCTCGGAGAAAGGCCTCGCATCAGCGGCAAGGTCTAGAGCTGCAATCTCCTTTGTCAACCTAGCCCTCTCCTTTTTCGACTCACTACCGTGATTAGCCCCCCATCCCCGAAGAAACATACGCATCTTGGCTGCGGCCGCGGTCCAAAACTCGATCGGGCCACGTTGGTACCCTAACTGCGACGCTATGAGCATCCAGCGGTCCTTAATCATGAGCTCGAAACCCTCTGTTTCAAACCATGTTGTTTCAAAGAAAAACCTACTACTACGCCGCACTGATTCCTCCCCTAAGGAAAAGATGAGTCGAATGTGGTCGGAGCCTATCCATGTCTCCGCCACCAAGGAGCATAGGGGAAACAACACTTCCCACGCTAGCGTAAAGAACACGCGATCTAGCACGCATCTCACTGGACGGGGCTGTTTAGTCGAAGTGTACCTAGCACCCGTACGGGCGGCTTCACGCAAGCCGCCGCCGCGATCACTGTATTGAACATGGCCCCCTTGACCAGCCCTCGTTATCATTATTCTTGTCCGCCCCTGAGCGGATCAAGTTGAAGGCGCCTCCTACAATTACTGGAAGATCGGCCGCCCGCTTGGCCCCTACCAGCGTGGTGAGCTCCAAAAGGAACTCAGTGGATCACGAATGATCCGCTGGGCCGTACACACAAACGATAACCCAAGATAGCCCCGAGGCATGATGACGAACGGTAGCTGCAAGAGAAAACACACCACTTTCCTAGAGAATTACATCACATACATCACGCTTACATCCCATGAGGAGACCGCCCGAGTGGCTAGAGGAAGAAACCCAATGCCAATCAAAACATTGCAGCGGATCGAATGCAAGTAAGTCACGAAAGGTAAAAAAATCCGCTTTGATAGTCTCTTGGAGCGCAACAACGTCGATTCGCTCCCTGGCCATGTATTCCCAAGCTGTGTATGACACCCTACGTGTCTGCAACCCCAAATATTCTAGAATATGTATCTCATTAGATTATCCGGTTGCGAAGGCGAACTCCACAGGAGCTCACCGCTTTTGCCACTCACTTCCTAGCCGGGACACGGTTGGAAGAGGGGATGTCAGAGGCCACCCTCGCCTCTGTCTACCCTTCGGGCCTAGGAACCATGACCTGCCCCTGGTCTCGTGGTCACCGCGCACACCGCTACACATCTCGCGGCAGTCGCGACCAACGCAACTTGCACCTCCTCGGGCGCTCGCACTAGAGTGATAATATCGCCGTTGCTAGCTTCTACTTCTTGATCTTGCGTTGGTTCTTCCCTTGAAGAGGAAAGGGTGATGCAACAAAGTAGAGATAAGTATTTCCCTCAGTTTGAGAACCGAGGTATCAATCCAGTAGGAGACAATGCAAAAATCACCTAATACCCACACAAACAATCAAACAACTTGCACCCAACGTGATAAAGGGGTTATCAATCCCTTCACAGTTACTTGCAAAAGTGAGATCTGATAGAGATAGATGAATGGTAAAGTAAATATTATTAGTATTTTTGGTTTATAGATCGGAAAGTAAAAGATTGCAAAAATAGTAGATCGGAAACTAATATTGTAGATCGGAAACTTGTATGATGGAAAATAGAAACTTATATGATGGAAAATAGACCCTGGGGCCATAGGTTTCACTAGAGGCTTCTCTCGAGATAACAAATAATATGGTGGGTGAACAAATTACTGTTGGGGAACGTAGTAATTTCAAAAAAATCCTACGCACATGCAAGATCATGGTGATGCATAGCAAGGAGAGGGGAGAGTATCGTCTACGTACCCTCGTAGACCGTAAGCGGAAGCGTTATGACAACGCGGTTGATGTAATCATATGTCTTCATGATCGACCAATCTAGCACCGAAGGTACGGCAGCTCCGCGATCTGCACACGTTCGGCTCGGTAACGTCCCGCGAAATCACGATCTAGTAGAGCTTCCAGGGAGAGCATCGTCAGCACGACTGCGTGATGACGGTGATGATGTTGCTATCGGAACAGGGCTTCGCCTAAGCACTGCTACGATATTACTGAGGTGGATTATGGTGGAGGGGGGCACCGCACACGACTAAAGATCAATGATAAACTTGTGTGTCTATGGGGTACCCCCTCCCCGTATATAAAGGAGTGGAGGAGGGGAGGGGCCGACCCTCTCTATGGCGCGCCCTAGGGGAGTCCTACTCCCACCGGGAGTAGGATTACCCCCTTCCATGTAGTAGGAGTAGGAGAGAAGGGAGGGAAGGAGAGGAGAAAGGAAAGGCCCCCCTCCCAATTCAGATTGGGCTAGGGGGCGTGCCTCCCACCTTTTCCTTCCCTCTCCTCTTTTGCACTAAGACCCAATAAGGCCCATATACTCCCTGGGGGGTTCCGGTAACTTCCCGGTACTCCGGAAAATGCCCGAACTCATCCGGAACCATTACGATGTCCAAACATAGGCTTCCAATATATCGATCTTTATGTCTCGACCATTTCGAGACTCCTCGTCATGTCCGTGATGAAATCCGGGACTCCGAACTACCTTCGGTACATCAAAACACATAAACTCGTAATACCGATCATCACCGAACGTTAAGCATGCGGACCCTACGGGTTCGAGAACTATGTATACATGACCGAGACATGTCTCCGGTAAATAACCAATAGCGGAACCTGGATGCTCATATTGGCTCCTACATATTCTACGAAGATCTTTATCGGTCAAACCGCATAATGGTATACATTGTTCCCTTTGTCATCGGTATGTTACTTGCCCGAGATTCGATTGTCGGTATCTCAATACCTAGTGCAATCTCGTTACCAGCAAGTCTCTTTACTCGTTCTGTAATGCTACATACGATAACTAACTCATTAGCTACATTGCTTGCAAGGCTTATTGTGATGTACATTACCGAGAGGGCCCAGAGATACCTCTCCGACAATCGGAGTGACAAATCCTAATCTTGATCCGTGCCAACTCAACAAACACCATCGGAGACACCTGTAGAGCATCTTTATAATCACCCAGTTACATTGTGACGTTTGGTAGCACACAAAGTGTTCCTCCGGTATTCGGGTAGCCGGACTATACCTTCAGCCGGACTCCTAGACTATGAAGATACAAGATTGAAGACTTCGTCCCGTGTTCGGATGGGACTTTCCTTGGCGTGGAAGGCAAGCTTGGCGATGCGGATATTCAAGATCTCCTACCATTGTAACCGACTCTGTGTAACCCTAACCCTATCCGGTGTCTATATAAACCGGAGGGTTGTAGTCTGTAGGCAATCAACTCCATACACAACAATCATACCATAGGCTAGCTTCTAGGGTTTAGACTCCTTGATCTCGTGGTAGATCTACTCTTGTACTACCCATATCATCAATATTAATCAAGCAGGAGTAGGGTATTACCTCCATCGAGAGGGCCCGAACCTGGGTAAAACAAAGTGTCCCCTATCTCCTGTTACCATCCGGCCTAGACGCACAGTTCGGGACCCCCTACCCGATATCCATCGGTTTTGACACCGACATTAGTGCTTTCATTAAGAGTTCCGCTGTGTGATCGACAAAAGGATCGATGGCTCGCCTGCAGATCAACTGCGACTTCGGCATCTTCGTCACCAGCTCGACTGGTCACCTTGGTTCGACCAAGAATTGCGCCCCGTGTTCGGATCACCATGTCCGGACGAGGGCCTTCATCAAACATCAACTCGGATCTCTTTCAAGATCACGGAGGAATCATCTATGGAGCTCGGGGGCTCAACGTCAACATTGCCCTCAAGCGATCGTGCTATTTTTCTGGACAGCGAACTCGTATCTGCCACCACCACCTCCTCGAGTATCGCTTTGATGATCGCTTTGGTGGAATAGTGTGGAATTGAGTCTACAACAACCCTGGAAAATTTTGTCATGTTCCAATGGAGGAATCTCTGGCAATCCACGATATACCGGAGCCCTGTCAAATCTGGACGGGAATTTGGATGAGTTTAGGGCGTGGTGTCCAGCTTCTAGCTCGGACGTCCTTTGGAAGATCCAACCGTTGATCGGCTGCGGAATTCCTATATCTACCACCTCTCAAAATTTCGGCTCGATCCGACCGTCCAAACTCCGGGAACCTTCCGATTAGTGCATCACTTTTCGGATCTGTTTTCTGCGCGAAAACGAATCCGACCCGAGTTCATCTTTTTTATGAACGGGAGTTCGGACATCCCTTTTGAAGGAAGTTTTGTATGGGGTATTGTGTTTTGTTCCCGAACACATCCCACTAACTTTAAGATCTTTTGAACATGATCTTCAACATCATGCTGGTGTCAAACCAGTCCGGCAATATTACTCCACGGCTGCCGACCTGCGCTAGACACGTCGTCAGTTTAGCCGAGCTCAACTTCTTCGGATCATCATCTTGGCAAGGCGAACAAGAGTCCGACATCGCAAAGGATAAATCATCATCAACATCGCCGCCCCACGGATTACACAGAGCGGGCATACCGGCATCGCCGCACGGTTGCTTCATCAAGCCGGCATCGACCACGTCACGACCTGCATCGACAGGGCCGCACTATTGCTTCTTCAAGCTGGTGTCCATCACGCCGACCTACTTTGACTCATCGGCTGACATCGAGGCTTCGACATCTCGGCTGGACCGGGGGCTTCGCCATCTCTTCATTAACCTACTCCGGTAATGGGTGTGCGGATCGAGTCCCAATTTTGGGAATCACCTTCCTTCGGATTGCTACAACAAATAAACCAGGTGCAATTAATCTTAGTGTTTTTTGCTTGTTTGGGTTCAATTTTTCCCAAGGAATTATTACTCTGGTTTGTCCATCATATGTACACAGGTCTATCAAATGGTGGCCGCATTAACGACGGTCGCATGGCGGTCCGGTCAGTCTCCGTACATAGTCCAGCGAATGCCGCACTCGGAGCTCGGACCGACCTGCGAATTCAGGCTTTGCCACGCCTTTACCGCATCACGCCGACGCACTGCATCGACTTGACTTCGGCGCCAGGCCATATTTCTTTTATTACTTACTTTGCATAAATTATTTATTATGCAACATTTTTTTATTATTATTACTATTATCTCCGGTCTGCACTACTTTTTGTGCACAGGAAAATGATCCGGGGACTTCGGCATCACTCTGTCGGCCTGCATTGACCGTGCTATGTCACCACTTCGGAGTTCCGAGCTCTCTGCTCCGCCACCTCGGGACCGGCTTGGGGGATGACACCTTGCCCCGCATCAAGCTCAGACCGCGTCATCAATACCGAACATATTGACCAGCTAAGTCGCTTTCATGCTCAAAGCTTTAATTTCTAACTTGTGCTCGGTTCGGCCAAGCATTATACTTTTTTGGAAAAAAAGTTGCTTGTAAAAAATTTCCTTGTCCAAACTTTGTTTGTGACGCATAAATTCAAATACCCCGTTTACTTGGGGGCTTCCTCTATGAAGCTTTTTCCTGTTGCATATGATTATACTTGTACGGCTTCGTTCCTTGTTCGTGTATTATGCCACAATATGCACCATATTGACTTAAGCGATTTGCATGCTGGGTTTCCTCGCTCCTGTGTTTACCCTACGTTCCCGATTGTTCGGCTAGGGAGTAAAGGGAGCACCTCTGCGATTGTCACGATCGGGTCAACCGAGTCGGACCTCAGACTGGGTGAAGCCGAAAGCTAGCGCTCTTATAGTTATTCAATGATGGTCGGCACACAACGGAACTCATGAGTACAAAAAATCTATTGCACAAGTCTCATAATAACAATGAGCACCGAAGAAAGGTATCGGTGG
Source organism: Triticum dicoccoides (assembly GCF_002162155.2). Taxonomy (NCBI): domain Eukaryota; kingdom Viridiplantae; phylum Streptophyta; class Magnoliopsida; order Poales; family Poaceae; genus Triticum; species Triticum dicoccoides. Next base: position 151,143,397 of record NC_041386.1, read on the forward strand.
GGGTACTATTTTCTTCGAAGATGCTTCTTACACTTCACGGTAATATAGCATAAGTTCCCTGAGCGCGCTTTGTCTGTTACAGCCTTATGGCCTGATTGCCTGGTTATTGGAAACACCATCAATATTCTCGACCGATGGAGTACATAACACTTTTCGGTCCTTAACCGAAGAGGGAGAAGCTGACGGTCGGTTAAGACGCGTTTAAAGTTTGGTTGAACATAGATATGATATAAGTACTTTGGTACATGCAATCATTCTTCTACCCAAGTCACTTGGGGGCTCTTAAGTTTATTTGAGCCATTTTATAATAAGTGTTCTTCTTCTTAGTCGTTGCAAAGTTTTATTATTATTTATCACTCCTTTTTTCGACACGAGTGTGCGGTCACTAGCCAGGGAGCCTAATTTCTCTCTCAAAGCCGCTAGAGTTTAGTTTGCTAAACTGGCCTGATGAGAAGTACTCCGCCTTCGGGATAGGAGGTTGAAGCCGTAGGCTGACCCGCTCAAAGTCTTGAGATAGGATGTGTCATGTTAAAGGACGACAGAAGCACTTCTTTTTTATAAGACCAATTTTTGGATTGGCACCGAACACTTGATCTTGTTCGGACGTCATGTTTTTACTGACGTTTCTTGGTTTTCCAAGCTTTTTGGCACTTTTAAACTATTTGTGCTTTTCCAGCATTAGTCTCGCAGTGCAACGCCGAACACCTTTAGTGATTCGGCAAAAACATTCTCAGATATTGCTATATATGCATCGGTTTTGAATTGTGTCTTCGGTCAATAGTTGGGTTGCCCGGCTCCTGCACTTGCTTCCTACGTTCCGTTTTGTTCGGCTAGGCGTGCAAAGGGAGAACCACTGCGATTGTGCTTCCAGCTCACATGGTTAAGCACCTTAGTGGAGAAAGCCGAAAACTGACTGTCACAATAAGCGTAAACTGGTCAGCGATTCGATGACTATGACGGGCCATTCATAACATTGGCCGAAGTGTTTACGGCTTGACCTCGACTGTCGCCGAACACTACCGGGGGCTATTAACTGGCCTCCCAAACTAAATCCTCGATATTTTGCTCTTACATTAGAGCTGAGGTTTAATGATCATGCTTAGCATGACAACCCAAAGAAAGGAACCGATAGCGGGACTATTTTCTTTGGAAGACATTTCTTCTGTTAAACAGTAATATAACTCTCTGCGTACCTTTGTTTATAAAACCGTGTGGCCAGATTGCCTTGTTTTTCATAAATCTTTGCCCTCATAAAGGCTTTATAAAGTAGGACAAACACTCCTCGGCTACTGGCCAAGGAGGTGGAAGCCGATGGTCGGTCAACAAAGTTTTGTACAATGTGGATCCGAGCATTAATGACGTAAAGTACTTGGATACATAGTCATTACACATAATTTGTGATTTTACTATGGATATTGATCCTTAATTCGGCCACCCGTGCCCGCATTAAGGCTCGGGGCTACTGGGCTTCGGACTTATTATTTACAAATATTAAAGGGGCACATCGATCCCCTGATCCGGTGTTGCCACCCGACCAGTTTCTCGGGGGCTACTGCATTGCTTGTCCAATGCAGAAAATTTTATGTGTAATATAGTTTCCGAGGAGATTTTGATCCTCAGGTTGGTCGGTCGCACCCAACCTAAGTCTTGAGGACTGAGCACGCCGCTTTTGTGTCCTGAAGTATTCTGCCGAGCTAGGACTTGATCCTCAGGCCGATTTTGCAAATCAACCTGAGTCTCAGCGGCTATTGGGATCAGCGGTCTTATGTCATCCTTCATGTGCATCTCGGGTTTTAGACCGATACACACCTTGAGGGCTACTGGCTATATATCTCGGCAGAGAATAAATTGCACCAATAAAAATATTGACAAAAATCGGCCCATAGTCGGGGCGGTGCACCACCTCGGAAGCAGCCCGGCATAAAGCTCGGGCGCTAGTGGCTGGCTCCATAGAGGGCATTTTCGGCATTAAGCTCGGCTAAACTCCTTCAAAACTTCTTTGAACCAAGGTGATTTACGACACCTCAGATACAGTCCAGCGTTGGAGCTCGGATACATAGTGCGGCGTTGGAGCTCGGATACATTCCGGCGTTAGAGCTGGGAAGTGCGGACTTGGGTGCTGGAGCTCGAGTGCGCGAAAAATGGATAGGCAAAGGAGGAAGAAGGCGTAGGTGAAAGGGTGGATTCTTATCCCCTTATATGGGCGGACGCAACTACGTGTCCCTACCAGCCTGGTATAACTCGCTTGCCTCCCAAGCGCCGTGGTAAATGGCACGGTTAGGGTTACCCACATCCGTATTGATGAGAAACCCGTAAAATGGGCACGCGATCTCTGCTTTGACAAGACGTGCCAAGGAAACCGCCTCGCAAAACATGCTGAGGTGGAAAAGTAAAAACGATTCGAGTAAAGGACTTGGCCGTAGTGCGATAGCGCACTGCGGAATACATCAGCAGTTTTGATTTGTGTCAATATTATTCTCTCTATGGCAATATGTGGAAACTTATTTTGCAGAACCGGACACTACTCTTGGTGTTTACAAATCTTCTATGAAGGACTTGGAGGAGGAACCCGCCTTGCAATGCCGAAGACAATTTGCGCGCCAGACTCGTCGTCATTGAAGCCTGGTTCAGGGGCTACTGAGGGAGTCCTGGATTAGGGGGTGTTCGGGTAGCCGGACTATACCTTCAGCCGAACTCCTGGACTATGAAGATACAAGATTGAAGACTTCGTCCCGTGTCCGGATGGGACTTTCCTTGGCGTGGAAGGCAAGCTTGGCGATGCGGATATTCAAGATCTCCTACCATTGTAACTGACTCTGTGTAACCCTAACCCTATCCGGTGTCTATATAATCCGGAGGGTTGTAGTCCGTAGGCAATCAACTCCATACACAACAATCATACCATAGGCTAGCTTCTAGGGTTTAGCCTCCTTGATCTCGTGGTAGATCTACTCTTGTACTACCCATATCATCAATATTAATCAAGCAGGAGTAGGGTATTACCTCCATCGAGAGGGCCCGAACCTGGGTAAAACAAACTGTCCCCTGTCTCCTGTTACCATCCGGCCTAGACGCATAGTTCGGGACCCCCTACCCGAGATCTGCCGGTTTTGACACCAACACTTATTGTGATGTACATTACCGAGAGGGCCCAGAGATACCTCTCCGACAATCGGAGTGACAAATCCTAATCTTGATCCGTGCCAACTCAACAAACACCATCGGAGACACCTATAGAGCATCTTTATAATCACCCAGTTACATTGTGACGTTTGGTAGCACACAAAGTGTTCCTCCGATATTCGGGAGTTGCATGATCTCATAGTCATAGGAACATGTATAGTTATGGATAAAGCAATAGCAGCAAACTAAACGATCATCGTGCTAAGCTAATGGATGGGTCAAGTCAATCACATCATTCTCTAATGATGTGATCCCGTTAATCAAATGACAACTCATGTCTATGGTTAGGAAACATAACCATCATTGATTCAATGAGCTAGTCAAGTTGAAGCAAACTAGTGACACTATGTTTGTCTATGTATTCACACATGTACTAAGTTTCCGGTTAATACAATTCTAGCATGAATAATAAACATTTATCATGATATAAGGAAATATAAATAACAACTTTATTATTGCCTCTAGGGCTTATTTCCTTCAATTACTACAGAGCAATTGACAGAAAAATGCAAAGTTATGACGATATCTAAGGCAATGATCATGAATATAGGCACCGCATCCCTGTCAAGTAGTCCGAAACGATTCTGCATCTACTATTATTACTCCACACATCGACCGATCCTGCCTACATCTAGAGTACTAAGTTCATGAAGAACAGAGTAACGCATTAAGTAAGATGACATGATGTAGAGGAATTAACTCAAGCAATATGATGAAAAGCCCATCTTTTTATCCTCGATGGCAACAATACAATACATGCCTTGCTGCCCCTACTGTCACTGGGAAAGGACACCGCAAGATTGAACCCAAAGCTTAGCACTTCTCCCATTGCAAGAAAAACCAATCTAGTTGGCCAAACCAAACCGATAGTTCGAAGAGAATTACAAAGATATCAAATCATGCATATAAGAATTCAGAGAAGATTCAAATAATATTCATAGATAAGCTAATCATAAATCCACAATTCATCGGATCTCCCCAAACACACCACAAAGAAGTATTACATTGGTTAGATCTCCAAGAACATCGAGGAGAACATGGTACTGAGAATCAAAGAGAGATAAGAAGCCATCTAGCTACTAGGTATGGACCCATAGGTCTGTGGTAATCTACTCACGCTTCATCTGAAGGGCAATAGAGTTGATGCAGAAGCCCTCCATGATCGAATCCCCCTCCGACAGGGTGCCAGAAAATGTCCCTAGATGGGATCTCACAGGTACATAAGGTTGCAACGGTGGAAAAGTGTTTTCGTGGATGCCTCTGATGGTTTGGGAATATATGTGAATATATAGGTGGAAGAATTAGGTCACGAGGGGGGGGGGGTGGGGGGCACACCCTACCCCCTAGGCGCACCCTCCGTCCTTGTGGCCGCCTCGTGGCTCCTCCGACTTCATCTGCAAGTCTCTTGGTTGTCTTGTGGTCCAAGAAAAATCATCGCAAAGGTTTCATTCCGTTTGGACCCCGTTTGGTATTCCTTTTCTGCGAAACTCAAAAACAAGGAAAAAAATAAACTGGCACTGGGCCCTAGGTTAATAGATTAGTCCCGAAAATAGTATAAAATAGCATATTATGCATATAAAACATCCAAAACAGATAATATAATAGCGTGGAACAATAAAAAATTATAGATACGCTGGAGACGTATCAAGCATCCCCAAGCTTAATTCCTGCTCGTCCTCGAGTAGGTAAATGATAAAAACAGAATTTTTGATGTGGAATGCTACCTAACATATTTATCCATGTAATTATCTTTTATTGTGGCATGAATGTTCAGATCCATAAGATTCAAAACAAAAGTTTAATATTGACATAAAAACAATAATACTTCAAGCATACTAACAAGGCAATTATGTCTTCTCAAAATAACATGGCCAAAGAAAGCTTATCCCTACAAAATCATATAGTCTGGCTATGCTCCATCTTCATCACACAAAATATTCAAATTATGCACAACCCCGATGACAAGCGAAGCAATTGTTTCATACTTTTGATGTTCTCAAACTTTTTCAACTTTCACGCAATACATGAGCGTGAGCCATGGACATAGCACTATAGGTGGAATAGAATATGGTGGTTGTGGAGAATACAAAAAGAGGGAGATAGTCTCACATCAAATAGGCGTTTCAATGGGCTATGGAGATGCCCATCAATAGATATCAATGTTAGTGAGTAGGGATTGCCATGCAATGGAGGCACTAGAGCTATAAGTTTATGAAAGCTCAAAAGAAAACTAAGTGGGTGTGCATCCAACTCGCTTGCTCACGAAGACCTAGGGCAATTTGAGGAAGCCCGTCATTGGAATATACAAGCCAAGTTATATAATGAAAACTTCCCACTAGCATATGAAAGTGACAACATAGGAGACTCTCTATCATGAAGATCATGGTGCTACTTTGAAGCACAAGTGTGGAAAAAGGATAGTAGCATTGCCCTTCTCTCTTTTCTCTTAATTTTTTATTTCGGCCTTCTCTCATATTTTTGGCCTCTTTTTGGTCCGGAGTCTCATCCCGACTTGTGGGGGAATCATAGTCTCCATCATCCTTTCCTCACATGGGACAATGCTCTAATAATGAAGATCGTCACACTTTTATTTAGTTACAACTCAAGAATTACAACTCGACACTTAGAACAAAATATGAATATATATGAATGCCTCCGGCGGTGTATCGGGATGTGCAATGAATCAAGAGTGACATGTATGAAAGAATTATGAACGGTGGCTTTGCCACAAATACGATGTCAACTACATGATCATGCAAAGCATTATAACAATGATGAAGCGTGTCATAATAAACGAAATGGTGGAAAGTTGCATGGCAATATATCTCGGAATGGCTATGGAAATGCCATAATAGGTAGGTATGGTGGCTGTTTTGAGGAAGGTATATGGTAGGTGTATGGTACCGGCGAAAGGTGCACGACACTAGAGAGGCTAGCAATGGTGGAAGCGTGAGAGTGCGTGTAATCCATGGACTCAACATTAGTCATAAAGAACTCACATACTTGTTGCAAAAATCTATTAGTTATCAAAACAAAGTACTACACGCATGCTCCTAGGGGGATAGATTGGTAGGAAAAGACCATCGCTCGTCCCCAACCGCCACTCATAAGGAAGACAATCAATAAATAAATCATGCTCCGACTTCATCACATAACAGTTCGCCATACGTGCATGCTACGGGAATCACAAACTTTAACATAAGTATTTCTTCAATCCACAATTACTCACTAGCATGACTCTAATATCACCATCTTTATATCTCAAAACAAACATAAAGAACCAAACTTCTCATAGCATTCAATGCACTTTATATGAAAGTTTTTATTATATCCCTCTTGGATGCCCATCATACTAGGACTAAATTTATAAGCAAAGCAAATTACCATGTTGTTTAAAGACTCTCAAAATAATATAAGTGAAGGACGAGAGTTCAACAATTTCTATAAATTAAAACCACCACCGTGCCCTAAAAAGATATAAGTGAAGCACTAGAGCAATATTGCCTAGCTCAAAAGATATAAGTGAAGCACATAGAGTATTCTAAAAAATCACGATTCATGTGTGTCCCTCTCAAAAGGTGTGTACAGCAAGGATGATTGTGGCAAACTAAAAATCAAAGACTCAAATCATACAAGACGCTCCAAGCAAAACACATATCATGTGGTGAATAAAAATATAGCCTCAAGTAAAGTTACCGATAGACGAAAATGAAAGAGGGGATGCCTTCTGGGGCATCCCCAAGCTTAGGCTCTTGGTTGTCCTTGAATATTACCTTGGGGTGCCTTGTGAATCCCCAATCTTAGGCTCTTGCCACTTCTTATTCCATAGTCCATCAAATCCTTACCCAAAACTTGAAAACTTCACAACACAAAACTCAACAGAAAATCTCATAAGCTCCGTTAGTATAAGAAAATAAATCACCACTCTTAGTACTGTTGTGAACTCATTCTTTATTTATACTGGTGTACTATCTACTGTGTTCAAACTTTTCTATGGTTCATACCCCCCGATACTACCCATAGAATTATCAAAATAAGTAAACAACACATAGAAAACAGAATCTGTCAAAAACAGAATAGTCTGTAGTAATCTGTAACTCTCGAATACTTCTGTAACTCCAAAAATTCTAAAAAATTAGGAAAACCTGATAAATTTGTCTATTAATCTTATTCAGCAAGAATCATTATTTTATCACGCTTCTGTTAAAAATGAGAATTGATTTCCCGAGCGCAAACGTTTCTGTTTTTCAGTAAGATCAAATCAACTATCACCGTAAGCCATCCTAAAGGTCTTACTTGGCACAAACACTAATTAAAACACAAAAACCACATATAACCAGAGGCTAGATGAATTATTTATTGCAAAACAGGAACAAAAAGCAAAGAACAAAAATAAAATTGGGTTGCCTCCCAACAAGCGCTATTATTTAACGCCCTTAGCTAGGCATTGATAATTTTAATGATGCTCACATGAAAGATAGCAATTGAAACACAAAGAGAGCATCATAAAACATGTGACAAACAAGTTTAAATCTAACATGCTTCCTATGCATAGGAATTTTATAAGCAAACAAATTATCAAGACAAGCAAAAACCACCATATGCAAGGAAGAACAAAGAAACAATAGCAATCTCAACATAACGAGAGGTAATTTTGTAACATGAAAATTTCTACAACCGTATTTTCTCTCTCATAATAATTACATGTGGGATCATATTCATATTCAACAATATAGCTATCACATAAAATTTTCTCTACATGATCCACATCCATGCAAAGTTGACACTCTTCCAAAATAGTGGGAATATCATTAACTAAGTCATGACCTCTCCAAACCCATCTTTATCAGAAACTTCATAAGATTGAACATTATCCAAATATGTGGGATCTAAATTTGACACTCTTCCAAACCCACGTTCAGTTTTATTGCAAACATCAATCTCATATTCATCATGGGTCTTAAATAAATTTTCAAGATTATAAGAAGAATCACCCCAATCATGATCATTGCAACAAGTAGTGGACATAGCAAAACAAGCATCCCCAAGCTTAGGGTTTTGCATATCATTAACACAATTGACATTAATAGAATTTATAATAACATCATTGCAATCATTATTTTTATTCAAGGACCTATCGTGAATCACTTCATAAATTTCTTCATCACAATTTTAAGATTCACGAATTTTAAGCAAAACCTCATAAAGATAATCTAGTGCACACAACTCACTAGCAATTGGTTCATCATAATTGGATATTTTATAAAGATTAGCAAGTGGATGAGGATCCATAAACTCTTTGCTTCTTGATTTTCAATAAACACACAATTATACCAAGCAAACGGGCAAGCAAACCAGGTAACACATAAGGGCAAACGAAAAGACGAACTGAAGAAGGGCAAATCTTTTAAAAAAATCTTTTTAGAAGCGGTGGAGACGAAAACGAGAGGCAAATGGCGAATTATGTAATGCAAGAGATGAGAGTTTATGATGGGTAATTGGTATGTCTTGACTTGGCATAGATCTCCCCGGCAACGGCGCCAGAAATTCTTCCTGCTACTTCTTGAGCTTACGTTGGTTTTTCCCTTTAAGAGGAAAGGGTGATGTAGCAAAGTAGAGATAAGTATTTCCCTCAGTTTGAGAACTGAGGTATCAATCCAGTAGGTGACAACACACAAATCACCTAATACCTGCACAAACAATCAAACAACTTGTACCCAACGCGATAAAGGGTTTGTCAATCCCTTCACGATTACTTGCAAAAGTAAGATCTGATAGAGATAGATAAATGGTAAAGTAAGTATTTTTGGTATTTTTGGTTTATAGATCGGAAAGTAAAAGATTGCAAAAATAGTAGATCGGAAACTAATATTGTAGATCGGAAACTTGTATGATGGAAAATAGAAACTTATATGATGGAAAATAGACCTGGGGCCCATAGGTTTTACTAGAGGCTTCTCTCGAGATAACAAATAATATGGTGGGTGAACAAATTACTGCCGAGCAATTGATAGAAAAGCACAAAGTTATGATGATATCTAAGGCAATGATCATGAATATATGCATCATGTCCGTGTCAAGTAGACCGAAACGATTCCGCATCTCATACTATTACAGCACACATCGACTGACTCATGCCTGCATCAAGAGTATTAAGTTCATGAAGAACAAAGTAACGCATTAAGTAAGATGACATGATGTAGCGGAATTAACTCAAGCAATATGATGAAAACCCCATCTTTTTATCCTCGATGGCAACAATACAATACGTGCCTTGCTGCCCCTACTGTCACTGGAAAAGGACACCGCAAGATTGAACCTAAAGCTAAGCACTTCTCCCATTGCAAGAAAAACCAATCTAGTTGGCCAAACCAAACCGATAGTTCGAAGAGAATTACAAAGATATCGAATCATGCATCTAAGAATTCAGAGAAGATTCAAATAATATTCATAGATAAGCTGATCATACATCCAAAATTCATCGGATCTCGGTGTCGGTGCAACAAACCCTGGGTCTGTTGCCCAGACTGTGCACAGGCACGGGAACAAGATTGAGGCTCCAACCCAAGTCAAAGCACAAGGAACCAAGTGCATCGAAGGACCAGCATGTAGATCAAGAGGACCAGAGTCGAGCCAGAGAAGCAAGATACCATCAGGAGGAAAGCGTCCCTTGCTGGGCAGGCGAGCTCGGCAAGGACGGGGCCACCCCCGGAAGGAGGCATCCGAAGCGTCCCGACAGAGCCTGCCGGGGCCCATGAAAGCAAAACCACCTCACCAACCACTCTACCACGACCCATGTCATCGATTAGTGTGGTGTCAAGTCGCGAAGTGACTAAGTGGTAGCCATTCGCCACATGGCAGCTTTTCTCCACAGGAAATATCTACAGATGACACATGTCCTGCAACGTGTCAAGTGAGCAGGAGTGGAGCTGGCAAGGCAGCCTGGCAAGGCTTGCTGGGCAACCAACGATGTGACGTTGAGCGGTGCATTTAATGCACCTTGTTAGCCTACAGAGTTAGGTATGACAGCATACTTTGCTATGTTATCAGTGCATAATGACTACTTTGCCATTGTGGTGACCCCTTAACCTATAAAAGGAGGCCTATAGCAACCATAGAAAGGGTACAAGGTTGGATAACTCACACCCCCATATGCACGTACCCACTGTCGCCCTTGCCGGGCAAGTGTACTACGCCCCATCACCACCTTTCCATCATTAATCCACCAAAGCAGGAGTAGGGTTTTACGCCTCACGGCGGCCCAAACCTGGGTAAAACTGCCTGCGTGATCTCGGCCGTGCTGCCCCATGCCCGTCTTCTCTTTGTGCAACGCGACCTCCCCCCCACCGAACCAGCAAGGGGACCTTCGGTCCCATAGGTGGTAGTGATTTCCCATGACATCTTTGGTGCGCCAGGTAGGGGGAGCGTGTGCTCAAACCTGAAGGCATGTGCAACGCATCATCTTCATCATCGTCTTCGTCTTCGACAGCGCCATCGACCATGGCGCCCAAGAAGAAGCCCGGTGCTCCAGCTCACCCATCCACCTCGAAGGCTTCACCGCCCATGGCCTCTAACGCCAGGGGAGGTGCGGATGCGCGCGAGGATGTGGATGCTGCTGGGGACATGGTTGGCACAGGCGGCGCCATCGCCACGTCACCGCGGCCGACATAGGAGCAGGAAGCATCAGAGGAGAACAACATCAGCAACGCCCCGATGTCCATGCTCCACAAGGTATGGGAGAGGGGGTTACTCCATTTGTGCCCCCTCCTCCCGCTGACGGGCACAGCCGCAACAACGGTGCCTAGACCGGGGCAGACCGTCGCCCTCCGGTCGCCCCCATTACGGGAGCGACCGCGGCGCGTGCACCTCCCCCGGGACGGGTCAACCAAGTTGCTGCACCTGACGGAGCCGCTGGCCCACAAGCGCCTTCGTTGCGCCACCCTGCCATTCAGGTGGCGGCCCCGCAGCATCGGGGGCGCGACGCTACTGCCGCTGGCACCGTCAGGAGCTGAGCGATGGTGTGATCTACTTCTTCATCACCCATGCCAAGCACAGCCACAGAGGCCATGACACGGGCTCAGCTGCTACTGAGGTTTCCGCCAGCGGCTGAGCAGATGGACGAATGGCGAGCCACCATCGAAAGTCTGCCCGTTTTCACCGAAGCTGGGGGCTCGCAGCGAGCTGGCCCGCCACGGCCTCCCCAAGCGACAATGACGACTCGTGTTGCTGGCCACACGGAGGGGGCACCTCCACGGTGCAGTCCCCGTCGTGGCAGCCAACATGAGCGCAGCAGAATCAAGACCCTGACGACGTCTCGATGGCCTCTTATGACCCTTGAGCACGTCCAGGCCGACGATGAGCCTCGGAGAATAGGCGGAGGGGAGACACGTGCGCCGTTGCCGAGTAGCAACGCGATGACCCCAGCTAGACCGATGGGTGTGACAACCCCGAGGTCGACGAGCCCGCGCTCGGTATTGGCGGGTGCCTACCTTTTGAGGTCGGCTGCCCTGCGTTTACTCGTGAGCTGCGGCAAGTCCGTTGGCCATCCGTTCGCACGTTCAAGCCAGATATACCTGAGAAGTATGATGGAAGCTGAACCCAGCAGAGTTCCTGAGCATCTACACCATCGCTGTTCAGGCTGCCGGGGAAGAGACGAGAAGGTGTCTGCCAACTACTTCCCTTTGGCTCTCAAGTCCAATGTGAGGTCTTGGTTGATGCACCTACCGGAGAACTCCATTTCGTCGTGGGCTGACCTGTGCCACGAGTTCATTGGCGTCTTCACTGGTGGCCATCAAGAGCCAGGCCGACCCAGCGACCTGCAGCTTCTCCAGCAGAAGGAAGGAAAAACCCTTCGTAAGTGTTTACAGAGATTCAGCAAAGTGCATTGAAACATCCCAAATATCCATCTGCCAGCTGTGATAGCCGCCTTCCAGTCCAATGTGTGCAACTACCGGATTCGTTCCAAGATGAACATGCAGTTGCCCAACACTATGAAGGAGCTTTACACCTTAGTGGATAAGTGTGCTCGGATGGAGGAGGGAAGGAAGTTGCCTGGAGAGGAAAATTGCACCAACATCGATTCAGAGGACGATGATGAATCAACCAGTCAAAAGAAGAACAAGAAGCGTAGTAAGAAGCAAAAGGACAAGGAAGTGATGACTGTTGAAGGATCAGGTACACTTAGTACCAGCAAGAAGGCCAAGGCTGAGACCCTCGGCAAGGAAGCTGCCGTGTGCGCTGACTGCCGGGATGCTGCTGCTGCCAAGAAGGACAGGAAATGTGATGGGCCGTATTGCAAAATCCATCGGACCAAGGGCCACGACCTTCAAGAGTGCTATCAGGTTGAGCAGCTTGTCAAGAGACAGAGAGCAGAGTATGAGAAGCATGACAAGGAAAAGGGTCAGAATGTTGCTGGCGGTAAGGGCCGCGGCAGTGAAGCAAATTGCCCAGCAACCCTTTAGGAACCAAGGAAAGCCCGCCAGAGGTCGAGAGAAGGAAGCTTGTGAAGACGAGAGTGATGGATGGGATGAAGAGGAAACCGACGAGCAGGAGTTTCAGAAGGCCACAGACACCTTGTGCATTAACGGGGGTGAATCTCTGCACACCTCTCACCGCCAGCTCAAGCGGTGGGCACGAGAAGTCAATGATGTAGAGTCAACGCCAGAGGCCCGGAAGCCACTCAAATTGTCCCGCACATCCATCATCTTTGAGGAAGAGGATCACCATAGCCGTACCACTGTGGTAGGATGTTTGCCATTGTTGGTTTCTCCAACAATTCACAACCTCAAGGTTACAAAGATGTTGGTGGACGGCGGGGCTAGGTTGAATCTGGTTTCCCCGGCAGTTGTCAGCAAGCTTCAGATAGCAGAAGAAGAACTAGAGGTTACCAACACATTTCAAGGAGTTAATCCCAACAGGAGCCATCCTAAGGGAAAGATCACGTTGTCGATGACGTTTGGGGGAGAGCTGAACTACCGGACTGAGAAGATTGTGTTTAATGTGGTTGACCTCCCCCTGCCGTACAATGGGATCCTTGGATGCCCAGCCGTGGCTAAATTCATGGTGGCATCCCAGTATGCCTACAACACCTTGAAGATGCCTGGGCCCCTGGGAGTCATCACCATCCCATCAGATGAGATAGATGCAATCATTTGTGTGGACAGGATGTACCGGGACGCGTCGCGGAGGAGGCAGCGGCAGCAGTAGATCACGCCAAGGAAAGCAAAGGAAAGAAGAGAGATTGTAGGGACTCCGGCAAAGAGTCCGGGAAGCATGCCCCCACCGAGTGCACGACACCCATTGACGATGTGCCAGAGTGTTCCAACAGTAAGAGATCCAAGGTTGCTGCACCCCAAGTGAAGAAGGTTCCGGCAGAGCTGGCTGGCGTTGATGGTACTTTCACTATCAGCGCCACCCTCGATGACAAATAGGAAAGCGCGCTCGTTTCCTTCTTGCAAGCGAATATTGATGTGTTTTCCTGGCAACCATCTGATATCCCCGGTGTTCCTAGGGAGGTAATCAAGCACCACCTTGCTGTCTGCCCACACCCCCGACCTGTCAAGCAGAAAGTCCGGAAGTAGGCCTTGGAGAGGCAACAGTTCATTACGGAAGAGATCAAGAAACTTGAAGCAGCTGGTTTAGTCAGAGGAGTGCTACACCCCATGTGGTTGGCAAACCAGTGGTAGTCCGGAAGGCCAACGGGAAGTGGATGCTTTGCATAGATTTCACGAATCTCAACAAAATCTTGCCCGAAGGACCCATTCCCCTTGCCGCATATTGATCAGATTGTGGATTCCACTAAAGGAAATATGCCCCAGAGGCAATAATATAGTTGTTATTTACATTTCCTTATATCATGATAAATGTTTATTATTCATGCTAGAATTGTATTAAACGGAAACTTAGTACATGTGTGAATACATAGACAAACAGAGTGTCCCTTGTATGCCTCTACTTGACTAGCTGGTTAATCAAAGATGGTTAAGTTTCCTGACCATAGACATGTGTTGTCATTTGATGAACGGGATCACATCATTAGAGAATGATGTGATGGACAAGACCCATCCGTTAGCTTAGCATTATGATCGTTAGTTTTATTGCTATTGCTTTCTCCATGACTTATACATATTCCTTTGACTATGAGATTATGCAACTCCCAAATACTAGAGGAACACCTTGTGTGCTATCAAACATCAAAATGTAACTGGGTGATTATCAAGATGCTCTACAGGTGTCTCCGAAGGTGTTTGTTGGGTTGGCATAGATCAAGATTAGGATTTGTCACTCCGTGTACCGGAGAGGTATCTCTGGGCTCTCTCGATAATGCACATCACTATAAGCCTTGCAAGCAATGTGAATAATGAGTTAGTTGTAGGATGCTGCATTACAAAACGAGTAAAGAGACTTGCCGATAACGAGATTGAACTAGGTATGATGATACTGACGATCAAATCTCGGGCAAGTAACATACCGATGACAAAGGGAATGACATATGTTGTTATGCGGTTTGACCGATAAAGATCTTCATAGAATATGTAGGAACCAATATGAGCATCCAGGTTCCGCTATTGGTTATTGACCGGAAATGTGTCTCGGTCATGTTTACATAGTTCTAGAACCTGTAGGGTCCGCACGCTTAACATTCGATGACGATTTGTATTATGAGTTATGTGTTTTGGTGACCTAAGTTTGTTCGGAGTCCCGGATGAGATCACGGACATGACGAGGAGTCTCGAAATGGTAGAGAGGTAAAGATTCATATATTAGAAGGTAGTATTCGGGCATCGGAATGGTTCCAAGTGATTCAGGTATTTTTCCGGAGTACCGAGGAGTTACCGGAACCCCCCATGGAAGTTTTGGGCCTACATGGGCCTAAGGGAG
>NC_041386.1:151158703-151167656 GCF_002162155.2 Triticum dicoccoides
ACAAGGAGGAGGGGGCGCGGCCCCCCTTTCCCTCTCCCCTCCTTCCTTTTCCCTCCGGTGGAAGAAAGGAAAGGGGGGAGGGTCCTACTCCTAGTAGGACTCCCCCCATGGCACGCGCCCCCAGGCAAGCCTCCTCCTCCTCCCCTCCTTTATATACGGAGGCCGGGGGCACCCCAAAGTCACACCAATAGTTCTCTTAGCCATGTGCGGTGCCCCCTCCACAGTATACTCCTCTGGTCATAGCGTCGTAGTGCTTAGGAGAAGCCCCGCGAGGATCACATCACCAACACCATCGCCACACTGTTGTGCCAACGGAACTCTCCCTCGACCCTCTGCTAGATCAAGAGTTCGAGGGACGTCATCGAGCTGAACGTGTGCTGAACACGGTGGTGTCGTACATTCGGTACTTGGATCGGTTGGATCGTGAAGATGTTCGACTACATCAACCACGTTAACCTAACACTTCCGCTTTCGGTCTATGAGGGTACATGGACACACTCTCCCCCTCTCGTTGCTATCCATCTCCTAGATAGATCATGCGTGATCGTAGGATTTTTTTTGAAATTGCATGCTACGTTCCCCGACAGTGGCATCCGAGCCAGGTCTATGCGTAGATGATATGCACGAGTAGAACACAAAAGAGTTGTGGGAAATAATAGTCATATTGCTTACACCAACGTCTTACTTTGATTCGGTGGTATTGTTGGATGAAGTAGCAAAGACAAACATTACATGACCACATTCATGAGACCGGTTCTACCGACGAGCTTTGCACACAGGTGGCTGGCGGGTGTCTGTTTCTCCAACTTTAGTTGAATCGAGTTTGACTACGACCGGTCCTTGTTGAAGGTTAACATAGTACACTTGATGAAAAATTGTTGTGGTTTCGATGTGTAGGTAAGAAAGGTTCTTGCTAGAAGCCCATAGCAGCCACATAAATCTTGCAACAACAAAGTAAATGACGTCTAACTTGTTTTTGTAGGGCATGTTGTGATGTGATATGGTCAAGACGTGATGAGATATAAATTGTTGTATGAGATGATCATGTTTTGTAAAAGTTATCGGCAACTGGAAGGAGCCTTATGGTTGTCACTTTATTGTATGAAATGCAATCGCCATGTAATTGCTTTACTTTATCACTAAGCGGTAGCGATAGTTGTAGAAGCAATAGTTGGCGAGATGACAACGATGCTACGACGGAGATCAAGGTTTCAAGCCGGTGATGATGGAGATCAAGGTTTCAAGCCGGTGACGATGGAGATCATGACGGTGCTTTGGAGATGGAGATCAAAGGCACAAGATGATGATGGCCATATCATGTCACATATTTTGTTTGCATGTGATGTTGATGTTTTATGCATGTTATTTTGCTTAGTACAACAGTAGCATTATAAGATGATCCCTCACTAAATTTCAAGGTACAGGTGTTCTCCCTGAGTATGCACCCTTGCGATAGTTCGTCGTGTCGAGACACCACGTGATGATCGGGTGTGATAAGCTCTACGTTCACATACAATGGGTGCAAGCCAGTTTTGCACATGCAGAATACTCGGGTTAAACTTGACGAGCCTAGCATATGCAGATATGTCCTCGAAACACTGAGATCGAAAGATCGAACGTGAATCATATAGTAGATATGATCAGCATAGAGATGTTCACCATTGAAAACTACTCCATCTCACATGATGATCGGACATGGTTTAGTTGATATGGATCACATGATCATTTAGATGACTAGAGGGATGTCTATCTAAGTGGGAGTTCTTTTGTAATATGATTAATTGAACTTAATTTAGTATGAACTTAGTTCTAATAGTTTTTGCATATCTATGTTGTTGTAGATCAATGGCCCGTGCTACCGTTCCCTTGAATTTTAATGCGTTCCTAGAGAAAGCTAAGTTGAAATATGATGGTAGCAACTACACGGATTGGGTCCGTAACTTGAGAATTATCCTCATTGTTGCACAGAAGAATTACGTCCTGGAAGCACTGCTAGGTGCAAGACCTGCTGCAAGAGCAACTCCAGACATTATGAACGTCTGACAGAGCAAAGCTGATGAATACTCGATAGTTCAGTGTGCCATTCTATACGGCTTAGAATCGGGACTTCAAAGACGTTTTGAACGTCATGGAGCATATGAGATGTTCCAGGAGTTGAAGTTAACATTTCAAGCAAATGCCTAAGTTGAGAGATATGAAGTCTCCAACAAGTTCTACAACTACAAAATGGAGGAGAATAGTTCTGTTAGTGAAAACATACTCAGAATGTCTGGGTACCATAACCACTTCACTCAGCTAGGAGTTAATCTTCCCGATGACAGTGTCATTGACAGAGTTCTTCAATCACTGCCACCAAGCTATAAAGGCTTCGTGATGAACTATAATATGCAAGGGATGGAAAAGACAATTCCTGAGCTCTTCGCGATGCTAAAGGTCGCGGAGGTAGAAATCAGGAAGGAGCATCAAGTGTTGATGGTTAACGAGACCACTAGTTTCAAGAAAAAGGGCAAAGGGAAGAAGGGGAACTTCAAGAAGAATAGCAAGCAAGTTGCTGCTCAAGGGAAGAAGCCCAAGTCTGGACCTAAACCTGAAACTGAGTACTTCTACTACAAAGGGACTGATCACTGGAAGCGGAACTGCTCCAAGTATTTGGTGGATAAGAAGGATGACAAAGTGAAAGGTATATTTGATATACATCTTATTGATGTGCACCTTACTAATGCTCATAGTAGCTCGTGGGTATTTGATACTGGTTCTATTGCACATATTTGCAACTCGAAACAGGGGCTACGGATTAAACGAAGATTGACTAAGGACGAGGTGAGGATGCGCGTCGGAAATGGTTCCAAGGTCGATGTGATCACGGTCGGCATGCTACCTCCACATCTACCGTCAGGATTAGTTTTAGACCTGAATAATTGTTATTTGGCGCCAGCATTGAGCATGAACATTATATATGGATCTTGTTTGATGCAAGACGGTTATTCATCTTAATCAAAGAATAATTGTTGTTCTATTTATACGAGTAATGGTTGTTATTTATATTTCCTTGTATCATGATAAATGTTTATTATTCATGCTAGAATTCTATTAACCGGAAACTTAGTACATGTGTGAATACATAGACAAAACAGAGTGTCCCTAGTATGCCTCTACTTGACTAGCTCGTTAGTCAAAGATGGTTAAGTTTCTTGACCATAGACATGTGTTTTCATTTGATGAACGGGATCACATCATTAGAGAATGATGTGATGGACAATATCCATCCATTAGCTTAGCATTATGATCGTCTAGTTTTATTGCTATTGCTTTCTTCATGACTTATACATATTCCTATGACTATGAGATTATGCAACTCCCGAATACCAGAGGAACACCTTGTGTGCTATCAAATGTCACAACGTAACTGGGTGATTTTAAAGATGCTCTATAGGTGTCTCCGAAGGTATTTGTTGAGTTGGCATAGATCGAGATTAGGATTTGTCACTCCATGTATCGAAGAGGTAACTCTGGGCCCTCTCGGTAATGCACATCACTATAAGCCTTGCAAGCAATTGGACTAATGAGTTAGTTGCGGGATGATGCATTACAGAACGAGTAAAGAGACTTGCCAGTAACAAGATTGAACTAGGTATGATGATACCGACGATCGAATCTCGGGCGAGTAACATACCGATGACAAAGGGAATGACATATATTGTTATGCGGTTTGACCGATAAAGATGTTCGTTGAATATGTAGGAGCCAATATGATCATCCAAGTTCTGATATTGGTTTTTGACCGGTGATGTGTCTCGGTCATGTCTACATAGTTCTCGAACCCGTAGGGTCCACATGATTAATGTTCGATGAGGATTTGTATTATGAGTTATGTGTTTTTGATGATCGAAGTTTGTTTGGAGTCCCGGATGAGATCACAGACATGACAAGGAGCCTCAAAATGGCCGAGAGGTAAAGATTGATATATTGGAAGGTTATATACGGACAATGGAACGGTTCCGAAGAAGATCAGGGATTTTTCGGAGTACCGGGACGTTACCGGAACCTTCCGGGAAAGTTATTGGGCCTAATGGTCCATTGTCGGTGTCAAAACCGCGGATCTCGGGTAGGGGGTCCCGAACTATGCGTCTAAGGTTGATGGTAACAGGAGACAAGGGACACGATGTTTTACCCAGGTTCGGTCCCTCTTGATGGAGGTAATACCCTACATCCTACTTGATTGATCTTGATGACTATGAGGATTACAAGAGTTGATCTACCACGAGATCATTGTGGCTAAACCCTAGAAGTCTAGCCTGTATGATTGTCCTTGTCTCTATTGACTAAACCCTCTGGTTTATATAGACACCGGAGGGGACTAGGGTTACACAAAGTTGGTTACAGAGAAGGGAAATAATACATCCGGACGCCATGCTTGCCATCCACGCAAAGGAGAGTCCCATCTGAACACGCGAGGAAGTCTTCTATCTCCATGGCCCAACAGTCCGGCCCATGTCACACAGGTCGGACATCCGAGGACCCCTTAATCCAGGACTCCCTCAGTAGCTCCTGAACCGGGCTTCGATGACGATGTGTCCGGCGTGTAGATTGTCTTCTACATTGCAAGGCGGGTTCCTCCTCCGAATACTCCAAAGCGGTCTTTTGAACATAGAAGAGGAGTCCGGCTCTGCAAAACGAGTACCACACACAACCACAGAAAGTATAAAATTTAACAAGTCCCATATACTGACATCTTTTTGTAGTGAGATGCCACGTCTCCGCCTGGTCATTATTTCGAACCGTCTTTTAGCCCCCCGCTTCATGTCTCGAGACGCGGTTTTCATTGGCACGTCTTGTCGAATCAGAGATCGCGTCCCTTTATCACGGGATCCTCATTAATACAGGCATGGGTAATCCAATTGTATTGTTGGAGATCCCTTGGAAATAGGCGAGCATAAAGGTCTGCGAGGAGGCGTTCGATATTCTTGGCCTTGATAAAGGGGCACAGACCCGTCCTTCCTCTTCCTCAACCTTCCCAACCTCAAGCTCCAACGCCCAGGATTCGATTTCTCCCATTGTTATCAGGCCCTCTAGTTATGTCCGGATCCATCTCCCAAGGTAGGTGGGCGGCCTCCTTGGTCACCGAGGAGGATATCGCGAAGCTTCGGAAGGCGAGGTACCTGACTGCGGAGATCCCCCACAGGCTCCCTACGAAAGGGCAGGTCATCCCTACACCAAAATCTGGCGTGAGGGTTGTATTCATCTCCCACTTCCTTAGCGGGTTAGGGTTCGCTCTTCACCCCTTCATTCGCGGCCTCATGTTCTATTATGGGCTAGATTTTCACGATTTGGCTCCAGAATCTTTTCTTCACATCTCGGCATTTGTCGTCGTGTGCGAAGCCCTTCTACGCGTCCCCCCACACTTCGGCCTATGTCTCAAGACTTTCAATGTGAAGCCGAAGCTAGTTAACGGGGAACAAGCAGAGTGCGGCGGTGCTATGGTGAGCAAACTCGTCAGCACTGTCTGGCCAAAAGGCACCTTCAAGGAAACCTCCAACTCATGGCAGCAGGAGTGGTTCTATATCACCGAACCCCGCGGCACCAAATGGGCAGCCACACCCGCGTTCCGATCCGTCCCTCCATTGCAGCTCGCATCGTGGATAAATAAGGGGCAAGACTTGGGATCAATTAATGAAGTACATATGTTGCAAAGTCGCATTCGGAGTATCCTCGAGAGGGACATTGGCCTCGTCAACATGGTCCAAGTGATGCTAGTCCGCCGGATCCTCCTATGCCAGCGACGACCTCTCCGTATGTGGGAGTTCAATCCGGAGGGACCGCAGACCCTTCAGCAATTTTTTGGCACAACGCACGAAGGGATGTGGGAACTGTTCTTTAAAACTCGAGAGCAACGGCTGGAAACGTCAGAGGACGTCGGTCTCAACTGCAACCGTCCGGATACCTCGGTAAGCACCCAACTTTTGATCGCAACTTGGTTGATTATCCCATTGCAGTGTACTGAGAGTTCCCTCTTCAACTAGGTCTAGCTAAAGAAAGCGGAACGAATTAGATGTTCAGCTCCACTTCCTGAAGACTCGGGCGATCCTGTGCTGACGAGGATGCTGGTCCCGTCACCGTATCAAGTTCCAGCGCCAAAGGACAAGAAAAAGAGCGAAGAGGCCGAAAGTGGCCTCCATTTTGCAGGTATGCTGGACACTATGTCCGGAGGGGCTAAAGCTCCCTCTTCAAAAGATGAAGGGGAAGGAGAAGGTTATATTCCTTCCCCTCATGGGAGGAAAAGAACTGCATCTGGAGACTTGGAGGTGGAAGCTTCGAAGATAGGGAAGGCATCCCTACACTATGGTTCGGGTTCCGAAGCCGACGTCATTGCAAGGCACATCTCTAAGGACAAGCCCCTTGCCCACTCATAAGTGAACAAGGATGTTCTAGACATACCTTGCTCTTTTCGAGTTACAGGGGTAATATTTCAACTATATGCTTGCAGTTCGGCCCACAGTCCGCCCCGATAGTCCTCCTCATCAGGGGACTTATCTTCGGGGATGATGGAAAGCGAGAAGCCTTCTCATGCTTCCTCGCCTCCTAGGGTGGATGACTTCGAGGTGTCATATCGGAGAATCTCCCCTAACCATCAAGCAGCGTGTGGGACAATGAAAACAACACCCGAGGGCGGTATTTCGATCTTTAAGGGTCCAGGGGGTGCAGCCCCTGTGGGGGCTAGCAATGAAGGCCCCAAACTATCCAGCTTATAGTCAAAGACGACCCTAGGGCCGAGCAGATGTATCCCTTTGAAGTGAATGCATACTCCCACAGCAGCCTCCAGGAATCCGGAGGTGCCGGATACTCTGACGAGCACATTACAAAGTGTGTCCATCTCAGAGGAACATCGTACCTTAATGGGTATGGTGGTTGAAAGAGTTCTATCCGCGAGAAGCGGATTGAATGAAGCTTTCTTGGGCCTGTTGAGAGGCTTCAAGGTATGTAATGTAATAGTTTTAACTATTTTTCATGCATAATGCACCAGTGTACAGATACTAGCCCCTGAGGCTCTGGTCGGCTTCCACAGGAAAGCGATTAGAGGATCAAAAAGACATGTTCAGGAAGTAACCTTATTGATCTGAACACAGGCTGTTACGCCCATGGTGACCGCCCAAGCTACGGAAGTTGCAGATCTAAAGCAGAAGCTTGAGTTAGCGAATGAGGACATCACTCTTATTAATAGGCGGCTTGACGAGGCACAAGATATGTGTTGGGGTAGCTTGTTTATGCATGTATAGTAGTATGAGCACGAGGTTGAAAAACATATGCATAACTGTAGATGGTGCTGCTGTGGTTGAGACCCTTCGGGCTGAACTTGCCCGGGCCAAGGAGCAGGCCAGAGTGAGCAACGCCACTGCCAAGAAGGCGGCTGCAGATTTAAAGGCCGAACAGGCTGCCCTGCGCTAGTGCCAGGACAGAATATCCACCATAGAGCGAGAGCTGAAGGATGCTGTTAATAGGTGCAAATCTCTCGAGGAAGATAACAAAACCAAGGTAGCCGAACTCAACAAGGCCTTACTAGAGGCGAAGGAAGCGCGATCCGATTCTAGAGCGGCTCAGGAGGAGATCCGACAGGCTGTGGAGATAGCGGCTGGTAAGCCCTTTCTTTTATAGACTAAGTTTGGAGACCCAAAGTATGCCTTGCTTAACCAAATGTGGAGTTCTCCAGACGCGTTCTTGGATCTGCCGAGGAGTGTTTCCGACGTGGAGCAGTTCTTCCAGGCACAAGAGGGACGTGCTGCAGAGAGGCTTTTCTGGTTGCAATTCAACGAGGCAAAGCGTCCGGCGCTGCTGAACGAACAGATGGCCCAGTGGGCTGAGCTACACAAGATGCCCGGAGCTGCCATGAAGGAAGTCGTAGTTTGGCTATGGCCAGCCGAACCTGTTCCGAGCAGTTATTTTGGTTTGGTACGTCGGCTTGTCGATGCAGTGCCGCGTATTGACACTGTCAAGCAGTTGGCGTGCATAGAAGGTGCGCGGATGGCCTTCGCTCGTGTCAAGATGCACTGGGCAAAGATGAAGGCCACCGATGTTGCAACCGAGGGTCCGCCTGGGGGCAAGGACCATTGCACGCCGGAGCATTATTTGGAGGACGTCCTAGAGGGCACCCGCTTGATAGAGGGTCAATGCTCGAAGGATATTATATTTGAATAAATGTACCGGAATTGTAAAAACAATATGATGATACGTTAAAGCTGCGTTATATATTCTTGCCATTATTTCCTCCTGTGCGGCCGTATGTTATAACCTTAAAGTTTGCCAGTTGTCGGCTTCGGCCCCCTCGCATATAATACGGGGTGTTTGAAATAGCACCTGATTACTCTTGACCCAACGTCTTGGTCCGGAACGGAGGTGTCAGTGCGGCGAACAAGGCAATCGGACTATCACTACAAAAAAAAGACACATCCATGACATTTTGGACCGAACGAATTTTTTTCCTGTCATACTTATGACACTTCTATGACAATAATTATGACAAAACACGGTATCATCATAGATGTGGTGGGGTCCTACTTCTATGACAAAAAATCATGACAGAAAAATGGGATTTTAGTCCTGGGCGGGCCGGAGACGCAGCTACATGACATTCTTTGGGCCGTCCACGACGGAAAAAACCATGGTAGAAGCGAGGGCGCGGAAAATATCGGGGAGTCCCCGGTTACGGTGGGTGGTCGGGGGCCGAGCGATGCGCGTTTCTCTCGTACGTATGCGCGTGTGTGCGAGGCGTTGGGCTCTAACTGAACCTGAGCGAGGCATTGGGATCTAACTGAACCCGAGCGATTGCACTGCAGGCTAAGCGTTACTGAACCCGAGCGATCGATCGATGGCTGTTAACTGAACCCGATAGAGCGATTCCTTCGCTACTTCTGCTAACTGAAGCCGATCGATGCTGCCTCTGGATGATCAGTGAGTGTTG
>NC_041386.1:151167849-151191686 GCF_002162155.2 Triticum dicoccoides
CCGGTGGGGGTGGATGAACAGGACCCCGTGGTGTTGCCTCTGGATGAACAGTACCCCAATCGATCGAGCCAGTTGGGGCTGGATGAGTAGGACCCCATGGAGGGCAGGATGAACAGGACCACGCCGTGGAGGGCAGGATGAACAGTAGACGGTGGAGGGCAGGATGAACGGTAGCCCGTGGAGGGGTGGTTGAACAGGAGCCCGTGGAGAGGGCTGGTTGAACAGTAGCCGGTGGAGTAGTGCGCGGTGGAGGCTGGATGAACAGGAGCCCATGGATGAACAGTCATAGGTGGAGGCTGGTGGAGGTCGACCGTGGATGAATAGTAGCCCGTGGAGGCTGGAGGGGGTCGACGGTGGAGATGAACAATATCCCGTGGAGCCCCGTTTTGCGGTACGCCACACCCCTCCCGATGAACAGGACCCCCGTTTCGACCATAGCGCTCCAACACAAGTCTGTTTCCTCCGTTTTGTGGTACGCCACACCCCTCCCGATCAACATGACCCCCGTTTCGACTGTAGGAGGTCCGTTTCCTCCGTTTTGCGGCACGCCAGACCCCTCCCGATGAATAGGATCCCGTTTCGAATGTGGCCGGTCGAACACAAGGCCGTTTCCTCCATTCTGCGGTACGCCAGGCCTCGTTTCCATCGGCTGTTCCGTCCAAGCCCTCCCGATGAACACGACGACGCATTTCATTCCAACCCAGCCGGTTGGCTCCCCATGAACACGACGACGACATTGTTTCTCCGTTCTGACCCAGCCATCTACACGAGCCCTGGCCGTATGTATGCGCGAGTAGGCGTTCGAG
Organism: Triticum dicoccoides; assembly: GCF_002162155.2. Taxonomy (NCBI): domain Eukaryota; kingdom Viridiplantae; phylum Streptophyta; class Magnoliopsida; order Poales; family Poaceae; genus Triticum; species Triticum dicoccoides. The sequence continues at coordinate 151,168,656 of NC_041386.1, forward strand.
ACCCAGCCCGTATGTATGTACGTGGCCGTATTTACTTTCTTGCACCCTGGCCGCTGTACGTACGTGTACATGCTACGTGCGCGCCTCTACTACGACACGTGCGCACCTCTACATTGACCAGTATGTACGTACACGTTCGCGACCAGAATGACAATGCTACGTACGCTTCGACCAGGTGGGTCCCGACTGTCAGGCACTTCCTTGTGTGCGAAGATGTAGATGGTGGGTCCCAACAGTCAGGGGGCGAATTGTTTTTTTGCCTGGACGCACTTCCTTGCGTGCGAAGATGTAGCTGGTGGGTCCCAGTAGTCAGGGGAAATGTTTTTTTCGCGAAATACGGTGGCCCGTCTGGTGGGTCCCCGCTGTCAGGTGGAGGAATAATTATTTTGCGCGTAATAAGGAGGCACTTCCTTGCTGCGGCTATGGACCCAGCTGTCAGTCTCTCCACGTACAGTCCACGTCCGATGGAAGCCGTTCCTTGACCACGTTGACCATGCCGTGCCGAGAGCACCAGGGCGGTGGACGACGGCGAGGCCTAGGAAGGGGATGGCATGGAGCCGGGGAAGACGCGGCAGTGGATGCCCACGCGTAGAGGAGTACAAGGGTTCACTGGTTCGCTGTGGTGTGAGGCTGCCGTCACAGCAGAATAACAGGGGTTGTGGGTGAGTAGAGGGATGGCCTGGCCAGTGGTGGGAATAGTAGGGGGCTGTGAGGCCTCCACGGCAGCACAGCCGACCATGGGAGGCAGGAGCATGCGGCACGACCGGCGCTGCTTTGGGCGGCTGGAGCAACAAGGCCAGAGGTTGAAGAAGCACTACGACCGTTGGATGGACATCGTACGGTCACTGGAGCTAGAGTCGTTCATATTGACTAAGTTGACAAAGCACTCCGTCCCCGTCAACTTAGTAGGCTCACAAGTCAGCCTCCCACCAAGGTGGGTCCCAACTAGCAGGGGGAGTATTCATTTTTTTGTGCATAATATGGAGGAACTTCCTTGTGTGCGAAGATATAGCTGGTGGGTCCGACCTGTCAGTGGTGGGAACATTTTTTTCACGAAATACAGAGGCCCTTCCGGTGGGTCCCAGCTGTCAGGTGGAGGAATCATTATTTTGCGCGTAATAAGGAGGCATTTCCTTGCGTGCGGCCGTGGACCCAGTTGTCAGCCTCTCCACACACAGTCTACTTCCGATGGTGTCATTCGTTGATCACGTTGACCACTCCGCGCCGAGCGCATCCATGGTGGTGGACGACGACGAGGCCCCGGACAGCAACGAGCCAGAGATGGGAAGACGCGGGAGTAGAGTCGCAGACGGAGAGGTGTACGAGGGTTAACTGGTTCTGGTGCGGTGTGGTTCGGCAGTCGGTGAAGAAGAATAGGAGGTGTGGAGGGGTGGAGGGATGACCTGGCCAACGGTGGAGTAGCGCTTCACAGCGAAGTGTGCTAAGCAGAGCTGCTAGCAGCAGGAGGCGGGAGCAGGTGGTCTCGGCGGCGCTGGAGGAAGAAGACGAGAGATTGAAGATGGATGCCGGTCGTTGGATGTAAATCCAACGGCTAACGATGTCAGAATCATTTGTTGACTAAGTTGGCAACGACTTGCATTGGCTTCGGCCTATTGGCCCACATTTCAGCCTCCAAAAATGTGGCACATATTCAACACATTTTTTTCATAATTTACAGTCTTTTTTTGTGGGGTAGAATTTACAGTCCATTTGATCTTTTTTTTGAATTACAGTCCATTAGCTGGGCTAGGTGAACAAATAATGTAGCGTCCATGCGACCCATTTATGTTTTCCCTAAAAAATTACAGGCCATTTGCACTTTCTCGAAATACACGATTTTGCTGGGCTGATTCTAATTATAATGTTGGGGTGGGCGCAACAATGTTATCAAAAAATAAACAGGTGTTGAGCATTTTGTTATATATATATTTAAATAATATGTGATTTATTATTACATTGGTCCTTAAATCTTAACAAGCTTTTGTACACGGTCACCAGGATTTTCGTTGCCAAAAAAATCCAGGATTTTATTGTTAAGAAATTATTTATATAAGTTAACAAGATGTGGGATATTGTTTTCTTACATATGTAAGTATTTGTTAAATATATGATGACAATAACAATAATATATAATAACATATAAAATAATTTAAATATATATAATATAGTTAGAAGGGAAACATAAGTTGGACCAGGCGTTCCTACTCTTATATAGAAAAATAGAACAGACCTCTGCGTTTTCTTAAAAAAATACATAAATTGGGCTGCCGATGTTTCAGGAAAAATAAAACTTCGGATGGGAGGTCCATAGGCTGGTCGATACATGACGTCCCTCAAGAAAATACAGACATCCTTATGGACCTCCCATCCGAGGTCGTGGGCTGCGCATGTTAAAAAAGAAAGCCTAGATGGGGCAGCCCAAAACCCAGCTGATACTTGCTGCCCTAGTGATAATAAATGATACCTGCCAGCTCCCCGGCTTCGTTGTGAATTTATCTCCTATAGTAACTAGACGTTGAAGCACCTAAAAAAATGTAACTATGTTGACAAACCCGTGGGCCCCAACGTCAGTATATAATTAGGAGGAAGTATTTTTCGATGAGGCAGTTGCTTGCGTACGGCCATAGACCTGGTGGGTCCCGACTGTCCGCCTCTCCACGTACAGTCCTCTCCAGATTCCTCTCATTTGTTCAGCATGTTCACAACGGCAGACAGTGGCGTCGCGGCGAGCGCACAAAGGTGCAGGAGGAGATCTGACAACCTAAGGAAGTGCCTTATTACTAACGAAACAACTGAACTAGCCCAGTGGCCGAGTGACACTACCCGAGAGCTGTTCCGCCCGGGTTCGATTCCACCTGTGCAGAGAAAATATCTCCAAATTTTTTGCCTCTGCCTTTATTGACATGTGGGTCCCAATTTTCATCTACGCACACCACGTCCTACACTTGCCAAAAATTCTTCCCTTATTTTCTCTATTTTTTGCACACTCGAGATTGTGTGGGCATTTTGAAAATAGCATATCTTTTTGACTGTGCATCATATGAAGATGTGCTATGCATGAATGTTGATCAACATGATGTTAACTGGCTGGTAGTTCCAGTTTCGACCATGAATAAAACATCCAACATGATGTTAACACTGTTTGAAAAGGCCGTGTTAATATAAATGCTCTGCCTCTGAAAGTTGCAGTTTCTTATCTGAAACTGAACTTGGAGTTTCTTATCTGAAACTAAAACTTGCAGTTTCTTCTCTGAGAATCACATTGTCTGCACTTTTATACTCCTATGAAACTACATTTTTTAAGTGCTAAAAATAGATATCTAGAATTCATAAAATACTTCATATGCTCAATACTGCAAATATGAAATTCAAAAGACATTCATAGCTGAAAGTACTCTCAAAATACACAACACAAAACACAATTCACAACCTGCAAATACTAACAACCCTAAGTGTTGGGTAACGTAGCAGAATTTTAAAATTTTCTACGCATGACCAAGATCAATCTATGGATTCATCTAGCAACGAGGGAGAAAGGAGTGCATCTATATACCCTTGTAGATCGCGCGCGGAAGCGTTCAAGAGAACGGGGTTGATGGAGTCATACTTGTCGTGATCCAAATCACCGATGACCTAGCGCCGAACGGACAGCACCTCCGCGTTCAACACACGTACGGTTGGGAAGATGTCTCCTCCAACTTGATCCAGCAAGGGGGAAGGAGAGGTTGATGAAGATCCAGCAGCACGACGGCGTGGTGGTGGAAGCAACGGTGATCTCGGCAGGGCTTCGCCAAGCACGGGGAGAGGGAGGAGTGTCATGGGAGGGAGAGGGAGAGGCCAGGGGCTAGGGTGCGTCTGCCCTCCCCCCCACGATATATAGGGTCCCTAGGGGGGGCTCCGGCCCTAGGAGATCCAATCTCCAAGGGGGGCGGTGGCCAAGGGGGTGGCTTGCCCCCCAAGCCAAGTGGGGCGCCCCCCACCCCTAGGGTTTCCAACCCTAGGCGCAGGGGGAGGCCCAAGGGGGGTGCACCAGCCCACTAGGGGCTGGTTCCCCTCCCACTTCAGCCCATGGGGCCCTCCGGGATAGGTGGCCCCACCCGGTGGACCCCGGGGACCCTTCCGGTGGCCATGGTACAATACCGATTATCCTCGAAACTTTCCTGATGGCCGAAACTTGACTTCCTATAAATCTTCACCTCCGGACCATTCCGGAACTCCTCGTGACATCCGGTATCTCATCCGGGACTCCGAACAACTTTGGGGTTACTATATACTAATATCTGAATAACCCTAGCGTCACCAAACCTTAAGTGTGTAGACCCTACGGGTTCGGGAGACACGCAGACATCACCGAGACGACTCTCCAGTCAAGAACCAACAGCGGGATTTGGATACCCATGTTGGCTCCCACATGCTCCTCAATGATCTCATCGGATGAACCACGATGTCGAGGATTCAATCAATCCGTATACAATTCCCTTTGTCATTCGGTACGTTACTTGCCCAAGACTCGATCGTCGGTATCCCAATACCTCGTTCAATCTTGTTACCGGCAAGTCACTTTACTCGTATCGTAATGCATGATCCCGTGATCAACCACTTGGTCACATTGAGCTCATTATGATGATGCATTACCTAGTGGGCCCAGAGATACCTCTCCGTCATATGGAGTGACAAATCCCAGTCTCGATTCGTGCCAACCCAACAGACACTTTCAGAGATACCTATAGTGTACCTTTATAGTCACCCAGTTACGTTGTGACATTTGGCACACCCAAAGCACTCCTACGATATCCGAGAGTTGCACAATCTCATGGTCTAAGGAAATGATACTTGACATTCAGAAAATCTATAGCAAACGAACTACACGATCTTTGAGCTATGCTTAGGATTGGGTCTTGTCCATCACATCATTCTCCTCATGATGTGATCCCGTTATCAATGACATCCAATGTCCATAGTCAGGAAACCATGAATATCTTTTGATCAACGAGCTAGTCAACTAGAGGCTCACTAGGGACGTGTTGTGGTCTATGTATTCACACATGTATTGCGATTTCCGAATAACACAATTATAGCATGAACAATACACAATTATCATGAACAAAGAAATATAATAATAACCATTTTATTATTGCCTCTAGGGCATATTTCCAACAGTCTCCCACTTGCACTAGAGTCAATAGTCTAGTTACATTGTGATGAATCGAACACCCATGCAGTTCTGGTGTTGATCATGTTTTGCTCTAGGGAGAGGTTTAGTCAACGGATCTGCCACATTCAGGTCCGTATGTACTTTACAAATATCTATGTCTCCATTTTGAACACTTTCACGAATGGAGTTGAAGCGACACTTGATATGTCTGGTCTTCCTGTGAAACCTGGGCTCCTTGGCAAGGGCAATAGCTCCAGTGTTGTCACAGAAGAGAGTCATAGGGCCCGACGCATTGGGTATGACTCCTAGGTCGGTAATGAACTCCTTCACCCAGATTGCCTCTTGTGCTGCCTCCGAGGCTGCCATGTACTCCGCTTCACATGTAGATCCCGCCACAACGCTTTGCTTGCAACTGCACCAGCTTACTGCCCCACCTTTCAAAATATACATGTATCCGGTTTGTGACTTAGAGTCATCCAGATCTGTGTCGAAGCTAGCATCGACGTAACCCTTTATGACGAGCTCTTCGTCACCTCCATAAACGAGAAACATATCCTTAGTCCTTTTTAGGTACTTCAAGATATTCTTGACCGCTGTCCAGTGTTCCATGCTGGGATTGCTTTGGTACCTTCCTACCAAACTTACGGCAAGGTTTACATCAGGTCTGGTATACAGCATAGCATAAATGATAGACCCTATGGCCGAGGCATAGGGGACGACACTCATCTTTTCTCTATCTTCTGCCGTGGTCGGGCATTGAGCCGTGCTCAATCTCGTACCTTGCAATACAGGCAAGAACCCCTTCTTTGACTGATCCATTTTGAACTTCTTCAATATCTTGTCAAGGTACGTACTCTGTGAAAGAGCAATGAGGCGTCTCGATCTATCTCTATAGATCTTGATGCCTAATATATAAGCAGCTTCTCCAAGATCCTTCATTGAAAAACACTTGTTCAAGTAGGCCTTTATGCTTTCCAAGAATTCTATATCATTTCCCATCAACTGTATGTCATCCACATACAATATGAGAAATGCTACAGAGCTCCCACTCACTTTCTTGTAAATGCAGGCTTCTCCATAAGTCTGCGTAAACCCAAACACTTTGATCATCTCATCAAAACGAATGTTCCAACTCCGAGATGCTTGCACCAGCCCATAAATCGAGCGTTGGAGCTTGCACACCTTGTCAGCATTCTTAGGATCGACAAAACCTTCTGGCTGCATCATATACAATTCTTCCTTAAGGAAACCATTAAGGAACGCCGTTTTGATGTCCTTTTGCCATATCTCATAATCATAGAATGCGACAATTGCTAACATGATTCAGATGGACTTCAGCTTCGCTACGGGTGAGAAAGTCTCATCGTAGTCAACCCCTTGAACTTGTCGATAACCCTTAGCAACAAGTCGAGCTTTATAGATGGTTATGTTACCATCCGCGTCTGTCTTCTTCTTAAAGATCCATTTATTTTCTATGGCTCGCCGATCATCGGGCAAGTCAGTCAAAGTCCATACTTCGTTTTCATACATGGATCCGATCTCGGATTTCATGGCTTCCAGCCATTTGTCGGAATCTGGGCCCGCCATCGCTTCTTCATAGTTCGAAGGTTCATCGTTGTCTAACAACATGATTTCCAAGACAGGGTTGCCGTACCACTCTGGTGCGGAATGTGTTCTTGTGGATCTACGAAGTTCAGTAGCAACTTGGTCTAAAGTTTCATGATCATCATCATTAACTTCCTCTCTAGTCATTGCAGGCACCTCATGAACATTTTCTTGAGCTGCGCCACTTACCGGTTCAAGAGGTAATACTTCATCAAGTTCTACTTTCCTCCCACTTATTTCTTTCGAGAGAAACTCTTTCTCTAGAAAGGACCCATTCTTGGCAAAAACGATCTTGCCTTCGGATCTGAGGTAGAAGGTATACCCAATAGTTTCTTTAGGGTATCCTATGAAGACGCATTTTTTCGATTTGGGTTCGAGCTTTTCAGGTTGAAGTTCTTGACATAAGCATCGCATCCCCAAACTTTTAGAAACGACAGCTTAGGTTTCTTCCCAAACCATAATTGATATGGTGTCGTCTCAACGGATTTCGATGGAGCCCTATTTAAAGTGAATGCAGCAGTCTCTAAAGCATAGCCCCAAAATGACAGCGGTAGATCGGTAAGAGACATCATAGATTGCACCATATCCAATAGAGTGTGATTACGACGTTCGGACACACCATTACGCTGAGGTGTTCCAGGCGGCGTGAGTTGTGAAACTATTCCACATTTTCTTAAGTGTGTGCCAAATTCGTGACAAGTATTCTCCCCCACGATCTGATCACAAGAACTTGATTTTCCTGTCACGTTGATTCTCAACCTCACTCTGAAATTCCTTGAACTTTTCAAAGGTCTTAGACTTGTGTTTCATTAAGTAGACATACCCATATCTACTCAAGTCATCAGTGAGGGTGAGAACATAACGATAGCCACCGCGTGCCTCAACACTCATTGGACCGCACACATCAGTATGTATGATTTCCAATAAGTTGGTTGCTCGCTCCATTGTTCCTGAGAATGGAGTCTTGGTCATTTTACCCATGAGGCATGGTTTGCACGTGTCGAATGATTCATAATCAAGAGACTCCAAAAGTCCATCTGCATGGAGCTTCTTCATGCGTTTGACACCTATGTGAACAAGGCGGCAGTGCCACAAGTATGTGGGACTATCATTATCAACCTTACATCTTTTGGTATTCACACTATGAATATGTGTAACATTACGCTCGAGATTCATTAAGAATAAACCATTCACCAGCGGAGCATGACCGTAAAACATATCTCTCATATAAATAGAACAACCATTATTCCCGGATTTAAATGAGTAGCCATCTCGAATTAAACGAGATCCTGATACAATGTTCATGCTCAAAGCTGGCACTAAATAACAATTATTGAGGTTTAAAACTAATCCTGTAGGTAAATGTAGAGGTAGCGTGCCGACGGCGATCACATCGACCTTGGAACCATTCCCGATGCGCATCGTCACCTCGTCCTTCGCCAGTCTCCACTTATTCCGCAGCTCCTGCTTTGAGTTACAAATGTGAGCAACCGCACCGGTATCAAATACCCAGGAGCTACTCTGAGTACTAATAAGGTACACATCAATTACATGTATATCACATATACCTTTAGTGTTGCCGGCCTTCTTGTCTGCTAAGTATTCAGGGCAGTTCCGCTTCAAGTGACCACTTCCCTTGCAATAAAAACACTCAGTCTCGGGCTTGGGTCCATTCTTTGGCTTCTTCCGGGCAGCTTGCTTACCGGGCGCGACAACTCCCTTGCCGTCCTTCTTGAGGTTCTTCTTACCCTTGACTTTCTTGAACTTAGTGGTTTTATTCACCATCAACACTTGATGTTCCTTTTTGATTTCCACCTCTGCTGATTTGAGCATCGAATATACCTCAGGAATGGTCTTTTCCATCCCCTGCATATTGAAGTTCATCACAAAGCTCTTGTAGCTCGGTGGAAGCGACTGAAGGATTCTGTCAATGATTGCGTCATCCGGGAGATTAACTCCTAGCTGAGTCAAGCGGTTATGCAACCCAGACATGTTGAGTATGTGCTCACTGACAGAACTATTTCCCTCCATCTTACAGCTGAAGAACTTGTCGGAGACTTCATATCTCTCGACCGGGGCATGAGCTTGGAAAACCATTTTCAGCTCTTCGAACATCTCATATGCTCTGTGTTGCTCAAAACACTTTTGGAGCCCCGGTTCTAAGCTGTAAAGCACGCCGCACTGAACGAGGGAGTAATCATCAGCACGTGACTGCCAAGCGTTCATAACGTCTTGGTTCTCTGGGATGGGTGCGTCAGCTAGCGGTGCTTCTAGGACATAATCTTTCTTGGTAGCTATGAGGATGATCCTCAGGTTCCGGACCCAGTCTGTATAGTTGCTACCATCGTCTTTCAGCTTGGTTTTCTCTAGGAACGTGTTGAAGTTGAGGGCAACATTAGCGTGGGCCATTTGATCTACAAGACATAGTGTAAAGATTTTAGACTAAGTTCATGATAATTAAGTTTATCTAATCAAATTACTCAATGAACTCCCACTTAGATAGACATCCCTCCAGTCATCTAAGTGAAACATGATTCGAGTCCACTAGTCCGTGTCCGATCATCACGTGAGACGGACTAGCCAACATCGGTGAACATCTTCATGTTGATCGTATCTTCTATACGACTCATGCTCGACCTTTCGGTCTTCTGTGTTCCGAGGCCATGTCTGTACATGCTAGGCTCGTCAAGTCAACCTAAGTGTATTGCGTGTGTAAATCTGGCTTACACCCGTTGTATTCGAACGTTAGAATCTATCACACCCAATCATCACATGGTGCTTCGAAACAACGAACCTTCACAACAATGCACAGTTAGGGGGAACACTTTCTTGAAATTATTACGAGGGATCATCTTATTTAAGCTACCGTCGTTCTAAGCAAATAAGATGTAAAACATGATAAACATCACATGCAATCAAATAGTGACATGATATGGCCAATATCATTTGCTCCTTTTGATCTCCATCTTCGGGGCTTCATGATCATCGCTGTCACCGGCATGACACCATGATCTCCATCATCATGATCTCCATCATTGCGTCTTCTTGAAGTTGTCTCGTCATCTATTACTTCTACTACTACGGCTAACTCTTTAGCAATAAAGTAAAGTAATTACATGACATTTATGTTGACACGAAGGTCATAAATAAATTAAGACAACTCCTATGGCTCCTGCCGGTTGTCATACTCATCGACATGCAAGTCGTGATTCCTATTACAAGAACATGATCAATCTCATACATCACATATATCATTCATCACATCCTTTTGGCCATATAACATCACACGGCACATGCTGCAAAAACAAGTTAGACGTCCTCTAATTGTTGTTGCAAGTTTTTACGTGGCTGCTATAGGTTTCTAGCAAGAACATTTCTTACCTACGCCAAAACCACAACGTGATATGCCAATTTCTATTTACCCTTCATAAGGACCCTTTTCATCGAATCCGATCTGACTAAAGTGGGAGAGACAGACACCCGCCAGCCACCTTGTGCAACTAGTGCATGTCAATCGGTGGAACCAGTCTCACGTAAGCGTACGTGTAAGGTCGGTCTGGGCCGCTTCATCCCACGATGCCGCCGAATCAAGATAAGACTAGTAATGGCAAGCAAATTGACAATATCGATGCCCACAACTGCTTTGTGTTCTACTCGTGCATAGAAACTACGCATAGACCTAGCTCATGATGCCACTGTTAGGTAACATAGCAGAATTTTAAAATTTTCTATGCATCACCAAGATCAATCTATGGAGTCATCTAGCAACGAGGGAGAAAGGAGTGCATCTACATACCCTTGTAGATCGCGCGCGGAAGCGTTCAAGAGAACGGGGTTGATGGAGTCGTACTCGTCGTGATCCAAATCACCGATGACCTAGTGCCGAACGGACGACACCTCCACGTTCAACACACGTACGGTTGGGAAGACGTCTCCTCCAACTTGATCTAGCAAGGGGGAAGGAGAGGTTGATGAAGATCCAGCAGCACGACGGCGTGGTGGTGGAAGCAACAGTGATCTCGGCAGGGCTTCACCAAGCACAGGGAGAGGGAGGAGTGTCACGGGAGGGAGAGGGAGAGGCCAGGGGCTAGGGTGCGGCTGCCCTCCCTCCCCCCACTATATATAGGGTCCCTAGGGGGGGCGCCGGCCCTAGGAGATCCAATCTCCAAGGGGGGCGGCGGCCAAGGGGGTGGCTTGCCCCCCAAGCTAAGTGGGGCGCCCCCCACCCCTAGGGTTTCCAACCCTAGGTGCAGGGGGAGGCCCAAGGGGGGCGCACCAGCCCACTAGGGGCTGGTTCCCCTCCCACTTCAGCCCATGGGCCCCTCCGGGATAGGTGGCCCCACCCGGTGGACCCCCGGGACCCTTCCGATGGTCCCGGTACAATACCGATTACCCCCGAAACTTTCCCGATGGCCGAAACTTGACTTCCTATATACAAATCTTCACCTCCAGACCATTCCGGAACTCCTCGTGACGTCCGGGATCTCATCCGGGACTCCGAACAACTTTCAGGTTACCGTATACTATTATCTCAACAACCTTGGCGTCACCGAGCCTTAAGTGTGTAGACCCTACGGGTTCGGGAGGCATGCAGACATGACCGAGACGACACTTCGCTCAATAACAAACAGCGGGATCTGGATACCCATGTTGGCTCCCACATGCTCCTCGATGATCTCATCGGATGAACCACGATGTCGAGGATTCAATCAATCCGTATACAATTTGCTTTGTCATTCGGTACGTTACTTGCCCGAGACTCGATCGTCGATATCCCAATACCTCGTTCAATCTTGTTACCGGCAAGTCACTTTACTCGTACCGTAATGCATGATCCCGTGATCAACCACTTGGTCACACTGAGCTCATTATGATGATGCATTACCGAGTGGGCCCAGAGATACCTCTCCGTCATACGGAGTGACAAATCCCAGTCTCGATTTGTGCCAACCCAACAGACACTTTCGGAGATACCTGTAGTGTACCTTTATAGTCACCCAGTTACGTTGTGATGTTTGGCACACCCAAAGCACTCCTACGGTATCCGGGAGTTGCACAATCTCATGGTTTAAGGAAATGATACTTGACATTCGGAAAAGCTATAGCAAATGAACCACACAATCTTTGAGCTATGCTTAGGATTGGGTCTTGTCCATCACATCATTCTCCTAATGATGTGATCCCGTTATCAATGACATCCAATGTCCATAGTCAGGAAACCATGACTGTCTTTTGATCAACGAGCTAGTCAACTAGAGGCTCACTAGGGACATGTTGTGGTCTATGTATTCACACATGTATTATGATTTCCGGATAACACAATTATAGCATGAACAATAGACAATTATCATGAACAAAGAAATATAATAATAACCATTTTATTATTGCCTCTAGGGCATATTTCCAACACTAAGCTCCTCCTGACAATTCACAACTTGCCCGACTATTCCTCGGCGACAGACAGCCGCCCTGTGAGACGATGTGAATGGCGAGGGAGAGGATGGCGCGGAAGCGTTGTCGGGCCAATTGTTTTTCTCCTCTTGCAGTTGGGTTCGGTTGACAAAGACTCTACCGGCTCGCTCTAGCACATCACCCTCACAAACGGCACCCTGTAGATGCCCGATCCTTCAATCTCTGGTGGATGCTCCATCTGGGATCGATGCTCCCACCACTGCTCCCTCACGATCAGATTCGGTGAATCTGTTTGCTCCATGGCCCAGAGGAGCAGCTCTATGTACTCCCGCTTGACTCCCTCCAGGAGTATCGCCGCCTTTTCGCTCTGTTGCAGATATTTGGCCATTAATGTCGCCGTCGCTGCTAGTTGGTCCTTGTTGTCAAACCAAGACTGTATCTCCAACATCCTAGCTAGCTTCATAGGGTCTCCGTCTGCGATCCTCACGTATCGGTTGTACTCCTCCATCGATCTACTTCTCCATAGCACCTTCACTCGCCAGCGGTGGTTTTTGAATGGAAGAGGAGAGGAGCAGCACTGGTTTTGGTTTAGAATGGGAGAGGAGCGATGCTGGTTTTGGATTGGAACATGAGAGGAGGGGCGGTGGTTTTGAAATGGAAGAGGAGAGGAGCGGCGCTGGATTTAGATTGGAACAAGAGAGGAGCGGCGGTGGTTTAAGAGGAGAAGAGCGGAAGAGCGGCGCTGGTCTTGGAAGTATTTTTTTGTTTTGCGTATTTTGGGTCAAAGTTTGACCACATACTGTATTTGACAAGCAAATGTTAATGCATGTCACCAAAAATTGTATCGTTTGGTTCGTATCTGAATGTACTTTCAAATTATATTATTTTTGCAACGTATAACATATATTTTATTTGCGAAAATCATGGTTAATTATGACCCAGAATAAAAGGGAGACTAGTTAATGTGGGGTCGCTTTCTTAATTGAAGGGTAAATTGATTTTGATTTTGATCCAGTCACAGCGCGCCGGCCCTCTCGTCCAATCCTAAATCGCTGTCGCACGCTCCTCTCCCTCTTCTCCATTGCAAAACCACCTCCTCTCTTCTCCATCATCTCCATTCCAAAACCACCATCTCGCCTCTCCCTCTTCTCTATTGCAAAACCACCACCTCTCTCCTCGGACGAGGATCCCGTGACGTAGCCCATCCTGCCATTGAGACACTGACACACGGGTCCCACCAAGTGCGGGGCCCACCTGTCAGCGACCGAAAGGCAGGGGAACCTCTCCTCTCCATCGTCTCCATTCCAAAACCACCGTCTCGCCTCTCCCTCTTCTCTATTGCAAGACCACCGTCTCTCCTCCCATCTTCCAAAGCTAGCATCGGACCACTCAGAAGGACATCTATGGAGGGGATGCAGCAGTGAATCTGGCAGGTCGCCGGCGACGACCAGGCAAAGTTAGCTAGGTTGAAGGAGATCCTTACTTGGTTTGATAATGAGTGGGAGATTTCAAGGACGGTGAGGGCCATGTGGCAATGTATGCGAAAGAGCGAGACGACGGCGATGAGGGCAGCGATGTACTCCTCGGCGGCAGTCACATCGCGGTCCTTCGAGTTCGTCGAGTATCTCCTCTGGGCGATGGAGCAGACAGATTCGCCCGAGGCGAAAATCAGGCGGAGGTGGTGGGCGTATAGGTTGAAGGTCGAGCACCCAGAGGATAATGAATCGATCGAGTACGTTGTGCCATTTGTGAGGGTGCAGAGCCAGCCTGAGCCACAAGAGTATTTGTTCTCCCACCGCAAGAGGAGGCCGGATGGCGCGACGTCACTTCCTCGCCGTTCTCCACAGTTCCCTCGACGCCCGCCTCGTTTCAACGATGCCGGTAGGGTTTAAGGTAAGCTTCGCATTAACCTAATCTTCCATCTGCTCATGCTTACAATTAGTGTGACAACTAATAAAAATCATGCTTACAATAAGTCTTCGAGTACTATGCCAATCACCCTAAAATAGCTCTGGACCTTTGGGTCTAAGTTGTGACACTATGTACAAATAAAGAAAAATAGATTGGTGCTTCTTTCAGAAAAGAGTACACCCTAAAAAACTGCCAATATAAGCTACTAGTATTTTTTAAGTCTAAGCTACCAGTATTTGGTTAGAGGATTTGCTGCCGATAAGGATCCGTCCACAGTGAGCGCCACACATCCCGCTGATGGTGGTGGATGCCAATGCTTAGATAGAGCAGGGTTGGTGTCGGTAATTTTTACTTGGCACCTTGCACTCTGCATATATGCCAGTTCCATCTGTACATTTGTGCAGTTCCACCAAAATGCAGCTGAATAACCCTGTTTGCACAGATAATGAAAAGGCGTGATTAGATTATAGTGGAACTAGTTGATGTAACATACACTAATAAACAGAAGAAAATATTACATCATACTGGAAATCGACCCAAGTCTCCCCGATACACCTTCTGCCAGTGATGAACATCAGTGTACATCGGTAGTACAAGGAGGGGCCTTGAGACATTCAAATCTCTATTTTTATGCAGATCAACTAAAATTAAGCACTCCAGTTTGCAGAAACGCTTAAACATTAACAATGGGACTAGTTGATGAAACATACATTAACAAAGAGAAGCACTTTGTTTATCTACATTGGAAATGAAATGATAGAGAGGACACTCGCTCTATTTTAACTGTATTATTACTTCATTTTATCAGTGACACTAGGGTCGAGCAGGTGGCAAACGAGGTGTACCGTGCGTCGCAAGGATGAAGGCCGGGGGTACTTAGACTAGGATGCTGAAGTTGGCTCTTTCAGTCCCTATCTTTCCCCCGATGTTTTTGTGGTAGCATTTGGGTTGTAATCCAAACTTGGTCGAGCTGGTGATGCGTCCCCCTACCTTCCTAGCTTATGTGGCGAACTTGTCTCCTGCTAGTACTCAGTCCGTTCTAGTAGTAGTTGCATAACTGCCCGTTTACACTGAGATGTTGTCGGATAATGGTTCTCTATGGTTGGGTTTCTTTAATGAAATCGGAGGGAACCCCCTCTTTCGATATATAAAAAAAGCAGTGGCACTAGCGGTGCCAAAACATTGCCTCAAGTTAATAGTGCCACTAGATTAAGGTGCAAAATAATAACATTACTGCTTTATCATGGCAGTGCCAAAATAGTAGCACAAGAGCAGGATCAACATGCATGATCTTTGGCAAACGGTCAGACCAAAAAGGAACATACCTCATGATGGGAACCATATCTGCAGTCAATGCCATCATAGAAGGGATGACACCAGTCACCAACATGGATGATTCAATTCATGGGACCTTTTGGTTCAGTTCACCTAAAATGAAGCAATGCCCCATGAGCTAGCAGCTTCTTCTTCTTCTTCTTTTAAGAAAAGGGCTCTAGCCCGGTTCCATTTCCATCAGAAAATGAAACCCACAGAGCTTCTTCATTAGTTTCAATAAAATTGAGCAACATCAAGGTTGGTCGTGAAGCTCCTGGAGAGTAGGCGGACCAGGACAGTTGCATCTCTAATGAAAAGAAGCAACTTATCTTAATGGGAAATGTAGTAGGACATGAAAAAAAGTGCCATTGATTCATATTACTGGAGGCATTACATTGAAAACAACATTGGTTTAACGTGTCCTTACTTTTAACAGTGCGACTGCTACATTTTACCAGTGGCATTACATAAGAGCGGCTCGGGGCAACAAACATCAGAAGAGGATATCTGGGTTGGTCCCATTTTTGTTCGGCATATAGCCACCTTATATTGTGTGAGGCTAGCAAATCTAGTGCCGGACTTACTCTGTTGACTTGTCCCCCAGTCCCCACTTTCTTTCCTTTTTCATCCAATAGATCGGGTTTATATTGAGTTTGTACTGCGTTCCCTTTATTTCCCTATTAGACCTAGAGACCAGTTGGATAGCCAGTATCTGCTACTTGTCGCCCCCATTATTTCCTCTTTCGACCAAGTCCTAGATTCAGGTAACAAATCTTCCCCCACCCCCACTCCCTTTCTTCCTTCTTTGAACCAAGTACTACTACTAGATTCGAGTGCATGAACTAGTTTTACCTCTTAACAGTAAAAAAATTAGGTGGTTTTCGAATAGCCGATCGATCCTATCTACACGAGGGGGCCTGAGAAATAGTAAAAGATACAAATGCAGCGACGTCAGGAGCTCGGGAAGTAGAGCAAGGCCGGTTTCAAAGGAAGTTATACCTGAGGGTCGCCGGGATGTCGCTAGGTGGGCGGCGGGAGACCGAATCTGCCCACACTATGGCAGCGAGGAAGAAGGGGTGGGAGGCCCTCCCTCGCCAGTGATGCTTGGGAGAGAACGGCAAGACACACTGATCGGGACGCACCGGTAGTGGGTAAGAGCCGTTGCCGAGGATGACCGCGTGAACGTTGCACCTTCTCACCTTCCCTAACGAAGAGGATCCGGCTGGATCTGTGACCGGCGGTGAGTAGAGAGAGAGAGAGTGTGGCCACCGCTGTCGTGTTTAGATTTGGAGAGGACGAGACAGTGTGAAGAGAGCAACACTAGCAAGCAAGCGTGGAAGCTCCTGCCTATATAGTGGAGTACTAGTTTTCTTTTGTCTACCGGCCGGAGCCGGCTAGACATCGGCAATGACTGTCGAGAAGTCTTCATGTACGTGCCCCAAAGACGCAGTCGTCGTCATTTTGATCTGAAGCACTGAATTATAACATATAACACGAAAAATGCCACATGACAATAAATCATAACCTCACTGCCCAAAGGAGACAAGATGAATCCCGACAGACAAACTAGACGAGGATCAAAGCTCAAATTAAAGATAAACTCATAGAAAAGGGGTCCGTCGATAGATGTCCTAATTAACATAGCCGGGTTGACCTAGATGGCAGCCGAGTAGTCTTCGTGCATGTGCCCCCAATGACTAGCCCAACTCAGTTGTCGCTGTTTAACCCTCGCAGTGATCCGAAGCACATGACACCTAATTTTGCGAGATGACAAGAAACCTTTTTTTAGATTTCTCACCAGAACTACAACCCTGTACAATACAGCCTGCACGATATGTAGACGATAGCCAATCCAGGCGTGTCTGCTGGAGTCTGGTCACATGCATGGACGAACTGATCTTCCGTGTCTTGCAGGGATCGTCCAGGTACCAACGTATGTACTACTTCTATTAACTCACCCGACTTGCGGGGCCGAGGAGTGTGCCTATGGTCAGATCTCAATTGCGGTCCCACATGTGTGTGCAAATGCAATATGATGCGCGTTCCATTCGGAGAGCGGCGTGCCAGACCGACCGACCATCTGGGGTGCGACTCGAACGTGACGGGCGTGCTGTATACTCCGTACATGTGTACCGCCGTTTTCTTGAGGCTTTGCTCCATGGCGCAATCCATGGATACAAAATTAGTATACTGTACTATTTAAAAGTCGAGGGCGGGGCTTTTCCCGCGCGGTAGGCGGGGCAGTTCTGCCTAGTCGGTTCGACAGAGACGCGAGAAGATGAGGGAGTAGGCTGGTGCAAACATAGGGCTATGTGATTTGAAAGTGAGTTACTGCTGGACAGGTGGGGCCCGGTGATTTGACTTGCCATTATCATTTTAACTATGGCGCTACGACCGGCTTGAGTCTCCCGATTCCTGACCATCTCCATACAGGTGCCTCTCCCGATGCTCCACCATGTAGAGGCTGGCTCTTGCCTGAGAGCCCACTCCTCCACTTTTTCCTTGCCTCTTTCCCCCAGATATGCAAAAATGCCATGTAAAGCGGGCTTATAGCCCACTATTGTACTTGATCCTACAGGTGCTAAGCCTTCCACATAGGCATAAAGTCTGATGTGGCAAGTTAATTAAGAAGAGACAGACTAGTTTGGTGACCCCAGGAAGAAATGGTGATAAGCGCGTGTACCTAGATGAAGCAAACTTAGCAACAAAAAACTAAGCACCTATGCATTAGGGACTTGAGTTGCTAAGCCATTTAATGCCCATAGCACCTCATCTAAGCACCATTTCATTGGAAGAGCTCACTCCTTGGCAAATGCAATGAATACTACGAAGAAAGAGATAGAGAGAAGTAAACAAAAAAACTCTTATAGCCAACCTTATAGCTAACCTTGTTGTATGAGTGATGATCTCTACTTTCTTTATGCACTGTAGGTCACAGAGACTAGTTCTCGCGGCGGGCGATGATCTCTTTCATCAGTTTCATGTCCTTAATACGCTGCTTGGCAGCATCCATGGATTCCTCCACCAGCCTGTTGCGCTCAATGCGGAGCATGGCATTCTCGTCCTTAAATTTCTTGATGATGATGCCCGTCCTCTGCAACACGACAGCGGTCTCCTCCTCCTACTTCGCTCTTTTGGCGATCTTCACCCTCAGCAGGTCGCGCTCGCCTCGGAGCTTCGCATTGCCCTCCCTGAGTTGCTGGATGACACCGGTAGCCTCGTCCTGCATCCTCGCCTAGCCGGAGATCTGATCCATCTGGCTATGGACTATCGCATGCATGCGCTTGTAAGAGTCCTCGGCTGCCCGCAAGAAATTTTCCCACGCCGCCGCAGCGCGGCAGGACCTCCCTGCTGCTTCGGCGGCACGACGAGACACCTCCGCTGCATCGACGGCGCGGCGGGACCTCCGTACTGCTTCGGCAGCACGGCGGGACCTCTGTGCTGCTACTGCTGCGCGACTGGACATGTCGGCTGCTTTCGCGGCGAGGAGGGACATCTCTCGTGCTTCCTCTTCCATGCTCACCTCTCCCTGGTGGAAATCTCTCGACCCAGAAATCATGCTGGCTATGGCTTGATTGTTTCTTGTGGATGAGGAGTTGAGGAGGAATGTGAAGTCATTTTCGGTTAGGTAGTTCCCCTTTCTATAACCTAAGTACTAGCACTAGCACTAAAACCTGCATAGTGGGAACACGTTCAGGTTTGGTACGTACTGGTAGGTGTGAGCAGGCTTGCACTTAATTGTAGCACTAGTACTTTCGAATGTGATGGGAACAAGGTAAAGATTAATTAATGGTTTTTGGTTTCAAGGCCCGACACGGCTCCCTATGAGTTTAGTGGAACATAAATTTCAAGTAGACTGCACTGCTCAGATGCGTAAATATTATGTTACTGTCAAAAATTGGCACAAAATACGAAGGAGACCAGTGGAAGTACTACTAGCAACCCATGATTTAACTACTCGCATGCACGCAGTGGAGTAGTAATGTCTTTCTTCCACCCTCACGTCCACTCAATTTGCATGCGTTGTATTAATTGACCATCAATGAAGTGAAGGACTTTACACGCGTCAAATTATCACATGGGGTGGATCTTGGTACAAAATTGCATCCACCCGTGTACCCGCGTGTGCGTGCGAGGGAATGAGTGCGTGCGTGGCATGCGTGCACACCTTCGCTTCGTGCATGTACCGCCAGTGCGGCTCAGGGAGGACGAGTACATTCTTCTGGAACCAGCAGCATGTCACTGTGATCAATCCACACAAGGATGTCGCGACAACACCTCCACATGTGCCACATGCCCACGTGGCTTCATGAACTGCAAGAGAGACACTGTGTAGCGTTCCATTGTGTTTTGCACATACTCGAAGTACTAGTAAGGTACACGTGCATTGCACGCGTCAGATTTTGTAACCAAATTATGAATAAATACCACACTGTAGCATGTAAGCTCTGAGTCATATATGCCTGATGTAGACCTTCGTTTAATTCTTACAGTTCATCTCATTCAAAATCAATTAGTTTTTATAAAAAACCTAGGGCCTCTTTGATTCGTAGGATTTCCAAAACGCGGGAATAAGAAGAACATGGGATTAGAGTGGAATGTCGTCTTGAATCCTACAGGATGGTACGAGTGTTTGATTGTGCATAGAAAAAACGCAGAATTCTTTCAAAGAGGTTTGAGTGGATGGGATGTTTCCTATGAAATCTAGTGCAAATGAATCATATGGAAAAATTCCTATGGTTTACAATCCTACGAATCAAACAACAAGATAGGAAAAATTCCTAAGGATTATAATCCTCAAAAATTCCTTCGAGAATCCTTTGAATCAAAGAAGCCCTCAATCTATTTTATGATTCATGGAATTGTGCATTGTAAAGAATAAAGTACAAACAAAGAATGGCAATTCAACTAGAAAAAAGTTTGGGCAGTTACGATAAGGAAGATTCTAGAACAAAGGAGAACCACTGTTGTTTTGAGATTTGTGCATTATGCTTAAGTTCAACCATGGAGTCTGCTAGATTGTACATGTGGCAAAATCCGGTGGGGGGCTAGAAGATGGTGCGAGGGGCCGAGTGGAGGGAGACTATGAAGGAGTGCACAACTGCGAGATTGATATTTAGAGAGAGGGGGCGAGAACGTGCGATGTTGCGCGCAGTGGCGGAGCCATGAAAAATGTCCCATGAGCTAGTGGGGCAAGCATTGCTAATCCTTTCCGAGGAGGTCCAATTCATCAACTTAAACCATTTTTACCAGTAATTGTCTAATGATCACATTCATATTAGCCTCGATATATAGTGATGTTAGGGGGGGCAGGGCCCTTGCTGCCCCCTGTCTTGGCCATTGTGCGCACGTCTGAGAGATGAAGCGGAAGCCATGGATGATGAGAGGGGGGCGTTGGATATATAATTAATATGGGTGTATTAGCTATATATGTAATCCTATATAGAGAGGTATCGATTGATCGATGTGGACGTGGGAAAGATGGTGAGACCTCACTAGATATATAGATTGATCGGTTTATGTGGAAAACTATGAAAGACCTAGCTATATACACACACACACATAGAGGAACATCGATCGTTGTGCATGCACATCAGAGATAAAGAATGCCCGATATGATGGAGAGGGGGATGTGTGTGTGTGTGCCTTCATGGGAGACCGACCTGAAGAAAAAGATTGCATGTGTGCGATGGATAATGCCAACTGGTAGTGTCTGTGCATGCATGCACGAGAGAAAGTTAGTGGTACAATTATAAAGAGAAGACCAATGTGTGGGTGTAAAAGACTAGGTGAGGTCATAATCAATGTAAAGTTGAATTCAAATATTTGAATAAGAGATCATGATGTTTGAAACCCATGCATGCATGAATATAATGGAGATCTGCGTGGTGTGGTTTGGAAACGAGAATGTTGCAATGTATACACATTGAACAAGGTCAGATTGGTTTGAATTTGAGATACCGATGGCAGACATCGTTTGGCCACATTGCATCCGTGCATGGAGAAACTATTCTAACATCACATATCTATATCTATACCCCTATATATATTATATTTTTTATTTTTTATATAGTGTGCGGATAACTTTAACTTTGAAAGATGGTCGTTGGATGAGGCCAATCCGATGGTGCAGAGCTGACAAATTTGAGCACTACTGGCCGTTGGATATCATCTAGATTCCACCAGATTTTGCCACATGTACAATCTAGAAGACTCTATGGTTGAACTTAAGCATAATGCACAAACCTCAAAACACAAGCACTTCGTCTTTGTTCTAGAATCTTCCATATCATAATTGCCCAAATGTTTTTCTACATGATTTGTTTTTACTTTATGCCTTACAACGCACAATTCCATGAATCTTAAAATAGATTAGCTTTCTTGTAAAAACTATAAGAATTAAACGAACATCTACATCATGCATATATGACTCAAAGTTTACATGCTACAATGTGGTATTTATTCATAATTTGGTTGCCAAATCTCATGCGTGCAATGCACGCGTACCTTACTAGTCTAAATGGTGTCTGTGTGTGTGTTGTGCGTGTTAAACACATTATACGTAGTATATCATACTAGTCTAAATTGTCTTTTTTGGGGGGTACACGTTAAGCTTGTTCTCCCGAAATTTCAAGCCACGCCTTTTTATGCCAAAAGTTCAAGCTAGCGTCTCTATCTATCGTGCTGCGAAACTGCCGCCTCTTCAACCCGTGCCTTGTTAGCCCGAAATATTTAAGATATATATTTGTCTCGCTGTGCTCCAACAACTCCCTCCATCTCAACCCGCGCCTTGCTATTCCAAAATTACAACACGCACGAAACTCCCACCTCCTGTGAAATCCCGACACGTGAAATGCCCATGATACCCCTGAACCGAAAGAACCGCCTCAAATTTGTGGGGGTACTTTCATAACTTACCCCACATTTTTGACAAGCGCGTCCCTAAGCCATGGTTCCCCACTCCTATCCCATCCGCCCACCTATTCGTACACCGAGGCCCGCAAAACCCGCGATGCCCCACACCCTCCTCCGTCCGCCACCAAGCCAGAGCCTCTTCCCCGATGACGTCGTCCACAACAACACCTCGATGTCCCTCATCCACCGTACCGGATGAGGATCCATCGTCGCTATGGTCGTCCTGCCAGTTCAGCCACCCCGTCCTCCACCTCCAAGGAGCTGCCCCGATGTTCCCCTCGTCTTTCGTGCCACCTCCATTCCCACACCCCGTCTTCACCTGCACCACTGAAAGAGCATCATCATCACCATTTCCTCGGATGAAGTTGCGGCCTAATCGGCGCCACCAAAGAGGTTGTACACTAATCGCCGCATTTTCTTCTTGATTCGATCTCACGGTGCTGCCGGCGCTCGGTCCCGAGCTGACACGGCGTGACTCCATCCATGCCGGCATCACCGGCCACTTCCTCCACGGCTTCGCTCCCTCGGCGGCGACGTCCACATCTATAGGAGCTGCTGCTGCTTTAGCTCTCGCTCGCACTGCTGCTGTGCTCTTGCTCTCGGTCCCCTGCCTGGTCTGCTCTTGCTCTTGCTCTTGCTCGCGCTGCTGCTCTCGCTCTTGCTCTTGCTCGCACTGCTACTCTCGCTCTTGCTCTTGCTTGTGATGCTGCTTTGGTTTA
>NC_041386.1:151192044-151219088 GCF_002162155.2 Triticum dicoccoides
CGGTCGCGGGCGGCGGGAGGGGGGGGGGCTGTTTGGACGGTGGTGGCTGGCGGTTCAGGGGGGTGGAGGTTGAAGATGAACTGCAGGCCCTTGATTTCGTATCCAACGGCTACAGAATCGACTGACAAAGATGAAAAAGTCAGTCGACTGACTTATAGCCTCACCTCTAGTGCGTTCAGTTTCGACAATAAAATTCAATTTCGACGGCAAAATTCAGTTTTGACAGTTAAGTTCAGTTTCGACAGTTAAATTCAGTTTCGACAGTTAAGTTCAGAGATGAGCGGATGATGTATACATCTAGCACTTTGTGGTTATGTATTTTACGTCATCTATTGGAGATGCTATTAGAATTCCACTCAGGTTAACGTTGTCTCTCTTGTCCTGCTTCAGCCTCGGCGTCATACAACTCACCGGAGCTACTCCAACGACGAAACCCTCCATCACAGCAGAGCAGTACCTCGGGCTCCATCTCCAGACGCCTAAGATCTTCTTCCCCTCCTCCGACAGCCAAGTCAGCCGGAGCATCCTCACCGGCCAACCCAATCACGCTGAGATCGACATGGCTTCGCTAAAGAGGTTGGACACTTCTTGTTGTTTGACTTAATCTCAACATGCTTCTTTGCATCCTGTGATCTTCCAATTCTTGTGAACCAAACAACCAGATTAGCAGAAATCCTGTGTTTTTAAATTCTCTGTTTTGCACGTGCATTCCTATCCTATTCCTGTCTATTTCCTATCCCTGCATTGTTAGAATCCTCAAATTCAAACAAGCCCTTACACAATTACTTCTGTTACAGATATGTGTCAAAGAAAACCTTGTGTGGTTTGTCCTACTCCTGCGGTGCTGTGTTCCACCCCAGCTCAGCTGCTCCAATGATGGAAGGGTTCACCACAGCAGGGATCCGCTCTCCATACTATCTTTCGCTGACTCAGATCTTCTTCCCCGCTACCGGCAGCCACGACAACTGCATTACCATCATCAACTGAGCAGATGACCTTGAGGACTACACGGGTCCATAAGAGAGGTCGCACTCTTCCGTGTCTGCTTACGTTATGCATCGCTTAATATGATGACATGCTACTTTATCATCGTGTTCACCTATTAGACTCCAAATCAGGTCCAAACTTATGCTGAAACTTGAGTTTTAAATGGTTGTGGGGTACATATTGGGGCAGCAATCAGTACTATCTGGTTAATCTCGGGTGTCAACTATGAGTTTCATGTTGGGTGCAAACAAACATTAAAGGAGCCATTATCTGTATTTTTCAACTAAAGCTATTATCTGCCTGCTATCATTTGTTTTGGGTCTATCCACAGTTTGCTACCATCACTCTGGATTTGTGCATGCACTCCTTACATAATCTCACTATGTTTCATTCCTATGCATGTCAGTTATTGTACACAATGGAACTGAACATGTAGAGCAAAAGAGACGAGCCTTGCGTGGCAATAAAATTTCATGCAGACGTCGCTCCATGGTGGGCGCAAAGGCATCCCCCTCCACCCATTTCGGATCGTAATCAAGAGGAAGGTAACTGTTCTGAGGGGGATTAGAAGGAGAAGACCACTCCTATTTACCCCATGAGGTCTTCTCTCTAACTTGGCATGCTGATGTTGGTAATATCATGCATATGGTGCCTTGTATTGCTTACTGTATACATCAAAGATGTCATCTGCTTAGTTTAGACATGCTTTGTGTCAATGCCATCTGTTTAGTTCCTTTATCGTATATGAGAATCATGCAATGCCATCTTGTTTAGCCATGCATCATATATGTGAATTTTGCAATGCCACCCTGGTTAGCCAGTCATCTTATATGTGAATTATATCATGACATCATTTTTTGATTATGTGTTAAATTTGTCAACAATTTTAGTACATTCAATTACTCTTCCTGTGCATCAGCCATTCGACACGGTCATGGAAAAATCTGGAGTGGAAACAAGGTCTTCAGAGCAGACAATGCTATCTGACGAATCGCATGTCTTGCTGGTTACAAATAGCTCCTCAGAGGAGGATTCAGAGACAGATGACAGGTCCTATTTCCCCCCGAGGTGCATGCTCTAACTTGGCAAGGTTATGATGCTCATATAGTGCGTATGGTATCTTGCATTGCTATGTCATTTGCTTAGTTTAGACATGCTTTGTGTGAATGCCACCTGTTTAGTGTCTAATTACCATATATGTGAATTATGCAATGCCATCTTGTTGCAAGACATTATATATGTGAATTATGCAATGCTATCTTGTTGCAAGGCATTATATATGTGAATTATGCAATGCCATGCTGTTTAGCCAAGCGTCATATATGTGAATTATATCATGCCATCCTTTTTTTGTATATCTCATTGCTTTTGTCGATAATGTTTGTACATTCAACTGCTCTTCCTGTGCATCAGCCATTTGAATTGGTGATGGAGAAATCTGGAGTGAAAACAAGGTCTTCAGAGCAGACAATGCTACCTGGTGAAGCAGATATCTTGCTGGTTACAGATAGCTCTTCAGAGGAGGATTCAGAGGCAGATGACCAGTCCTATTATCCCCCTGAGGTGTATGCTCAAACTTGGCAGGATTATATTACTCATATCATGCATATGTTGTATTGCAATGCTTAGTTTTTACAACATATACATGATAATGAATGCCATCTCCTTAGTTGACAAATCATATATGCGATTGCCCTCTACTCATTTCCTTAGTATATAAATCATATATTTGAATTATATCATGCGATGATGTTTACATAGACAGCATGTATCTGAATTATGGCATGCCAACCCATTTTCTAAAGACATAATATAGTTATATCATCTCATCCTGTTCACATAGTCATCATATTTTGAATTATGTCATTCTATCCGTGAATTATATCATGCCATCATGTTTCCATCGATGGCATGTTTGTGATTTATGGCATGCCAACCACTTTAACAGAAACATCGTATAGTTATATCATGTCATCCTGTTTACATAGTCATCATATTTTGAAGTATGTCATTCTATCCTGTTTAGTTAGCCATCATACATGTGAAATTGTGTCATGATATCTTGTTTAATTAGCCATCATATATGTGAAATTATGTCCTGCTATTCTGTTTGGTTAGACAACATAAATGTGAATTATTTCATGCCATGTTTTCTTCCCTACTATCCATTGCACCTGTCTATTTTACAATGTCTGTACATTCAATTAGTTTTCTTGTTTATCATCCAT
Organism: Triticum dicoccoides; assembly: GCF_002162155.2. Lineage (NCBI taxonomy): Eukaryota > Viridiplantae > Streptophyta > Magnoliopsida > Poales > Poaceae > Triticum > Triticum dicoccoides. The sequence goes on from NC_041386.1 coordinate 151,195,260, forward strand.
TTCAATTGCAGGGGGTGATGGCAGTATCTGTGGGAGTAAAAACACGGTCTTCAGAAAAGATCGTGCTACCTGTCGATGGAGATAGAACCACGGTTGTACTTGCCCAAGAACCAGCCCCACCACACATAACCCAGACTCACGCAGATTGTACCCCTACCCAGTTGCACCGAGAACTAGCTACACCCCTTCTAACCCCAACCCTAGCAGATAGTAACCCAGTTCCCGTTGACACCGCACGGTCTCCACCACAGAGCACCCAAACGCGAGCAGTTAGTAAGGCAACTGCAGTGCCCAAAGCACGGGGACCACCACTCCGAACCCCAAGTCAACGCTTAAAATAGAAGAAGAATTGTTCTCAGGTCAGGTTCCGTAGCTATGGTTCATACTACTTTACTCTTGCATCACTGTATTTACTCATACCAACTAATTTCAAATTTGAAGGATGCAATTGAAACTCCAATGGCGCAACATGTATGTTTTAAACCTGTTTGTTTAACTTGCTGTTGTAACTTGCTCTATGTTGATTTCAGTTTCAATTGAATGAACATTTATATTCTCATGCCATGCACCTTACAAGTGTTGTTATTGCAGTGTAGTTTCCCACACTTATATTCTGTCTAAGCTGCTTTGTCTTAAATAGATATGATCCGAACTATATATATCTTGATTTGGCAACATAAACTAGAATGATATAGACCATACAGTGACCATACTACATAGATATATGTTTGTTTCATGTTGTTATCCTGTCCACCTTACTACTGAACTGGTTTACCAAAAGGAGTTTCATATACTACATTGTAAACCAGTGATGTGTTTGTTTGTTTCTCTTTTAGAATGCTGATAAAATATTGGAGAAGAGTACCCCATTATTCAATGGTACAGGAAGTAATGCAGATAAGGTTCAAGATAGTGAGACATCCCTGTTGGTCTCCAAGAATGCTGATAAAAACTATATTGAAGACACCGAGACAACCCCAAAGTCCTGTCTTGATGTAGTGTTCGAGTTACTGGCTACTACTGCTGGCACCAGCTCTTCGAGCTCACTGCCTGAATCAGTTCGGCTTCTCGAGTCTCGACTTCAAGTTGAAAGACATCGATCAGATGTTATGCGACAGGAAGCCGAAGGACTGAGGAAGTCCCTGCATAATTCAGATGCATATTTTCTGGTGCAACAACAAGTGCTGGAGGATTTAAGCGCCAAACAAGAGAAAGTTAATAAGCTTGCTAAGCATCTTGCCAGCATTATGGGTACCCAGGATATTGTTTCTTGAGCTCTTATGAAATGGTTTCAGTTCTGGACTTATTTTGCTGCGGCGTTTATATGCTGCTTTGTTCCCTGTATTTGCACTGGTGGCGAACTTTGATGCCTAGTGGATGTAATATGTGTAATAGCCGTGATAGCCTAGCGTAAGTTGCTTGCCTATTTATTTCCTTATTGTCTTGTTTATTTGTTTTCGTGTAGTCAGTGCAATTCTTTTTCCGCGGTTTGCTAGTGGCCGCAATAGCCTATTTTTTAAAACTAGGCCACATTAACCATGGGCTACATATTTAATGTAGTTAACATGGGCCTCCGACGGGCCATAGAAACAATGGGCCTTCTAAGGGCCATAGAAATAATGGGCCTTCTACGGGGCGTAGAAACAATGGGCCTTATACGGGCCGTAGACACAATGGGCCTTCTATGGGTCGTATCATCAATGGGCCTTCTACGGGCCGTATGATCGGTTGGCCAAACATGGGCCAATAACAAACCACATTATGGCCGTACATGGGCTAGAGTTGAAATCGTCTGTTCATGGGCCGACCATAACAGGCCGTCGTTAATCTGTCATATTTGATGACGCTATGAAAACGGCCCAACGTATTAACGGGCCACAAACGGGCCGACTGTATCCACGGGCTGAATTTAGCCCACAAGCAGAAAATGACAGTAACGGGCCAAAAGTAAACGAATGCTGGAAATGAGCCCAAGAATAAGTGGGCCCTGAGAAGGCCGAAAGATAACATGGGCTGGAAACGGCCCAACTGTATAATGGGACGTTAATAGGTATAAAGTGATACACTATTCATTACAGGCCAGTTTTACCACGGGTCATTAATGGGCCGAGGGTTACTAAGGGCCTCATATGGGCCGAAAGACGTCGCCATACATGGGCCGGAAGTTAAAATGGGCTGGAATTATATTGGACGGCCCAGATGATGCCACTGGGCCTAATTCGGATAGGCCATAAACGGGCCCTCGGTTAGCGGGCTGTAAATGGGCTATATGCAAACAGGCCGTTAACATGCTTGCCGTGGGCCGGCCTGCCACCTTTTGACCAAGTCAAACGGGCCGACCTTTTCATAGGAATGGGCCTCTATTGGGCCGTGCCACGTGTCGACGTATCATAGGCACTTTGGGTCCAATGAGTGGATGACATCTGTCCCAACGGTGAGCCGACACGTGTTCCCTCTAGCCAATGATGATTTTACACGTGGAAAATCCCCATTGGTCGGGGCTGTTAATGGGTTATCGGATCCAAAACCAGACCTAATAGCTTAACGGCGTTCCGTTACGGTGGATGCCACGTGTCGGTCACCCTTGACGAAAGCACTTCTGTGACGCGTGATTTATCGTCATGGAAGTGGACACTTCCGTGATGATAATTTTGATAATGTCATGGAACACTTCTACGACAGCACATGTATGACTATCTTGATTATGTCATAAATTTGTCATGAATGTACATGCATGACAGAAAACGTGACCTACTGTGACAAACACGTATCATCATGGAAGTGTATAGGGCTTTAACACCTTCACTTAGCCATAGGAGTTTTATGGTGGGTCTACGATGTAGCCCCTAGTATGTACGCAGTTATCTGAATACGGTTGCATTACATAGGTGACCGAAAAACGCTCCTTCGTGTAATACGGAAGAAATCGCAAAAGATTCTGATAAGTCATCGAGTGGTTGACCAGCTCTCGACGCATCATGATAGTCAGTTTTCGACTTTTTCAACTAAGGTGTTTGACCAAGTGAACCAGAAACACAATCGCAGTAGTTCTCCCTTTACTACCCTAGCCGATAGGGCGGAACGTAGGGTAGCAAGCACAGGATCCAGGCAACCTAACTACTGACCAAAGACATTATTCGGAGCTGATGCATATAAGGCCAAACTCGTGACGCCGAAGTGCACTATAGAGCTGTTCGGACTTTTTTGGCAATCCATATGTGCCGTATCAAGCCCCTGGAGATTCGCCCTGAGGTGTCTGCGTGAAGCAACCGAAGAAGCAAGGTTCATTTGGAAAAGTAAATACTGAAGACGGATTATGTTCACTAAAATATGATTAATATGTCAAACATAATCTTACATATTATGACACCACCACACAGGCCATTTTACGTGCCAGGGGTCGAGGGGTTAGGGAAGAGGCTTTGTACAGGTTTCAAATAGAACTTTTGGTCTACAAAAAATCTTTTGGACCTCCTGTCGCACGTCTGCGCTGCATGTGCTTTCGTGAAAAGGCTTCCGTAAAGGGAGTGATCCCCGGTTATTTGCGGGGAAGCCGGACTCATAAAGAGTCCCTTAAGGTCCATGGGACGGACAAGTATTAATTTACCTGTAACAAAATTATAGAGAAATAGTTAGAAAAGAGGAAATGTTAAACTCCGGACTAACCGATTTGTAGGCTTGTCTGTTTTGTGCCTCCGCCGATGACCAAAAATATTCTGAGTGCATAGTTATGTATGCACGGTGCAAAATCCACGGGTATAAGAGGCGAGCAACGGAGGTGGAGCTGCTAATCCAGTTCTGAAATTGACCAGTCCTGTGGAGTAGAGGCCGGCGGTTTAATGACCGATGAGATATGCGGCTTAAGGAGCCCGCTTTGCACTTCTGCTGTGACTGCCGTAGTGTGCGCCTTAGCACGGAGGGAGCGTTCCGCGTTTCCGTTGATTATTATGGTGCCGCGGGGACCGGTCATCTCACACTTTAAATAGGTGTAGTTTGGGACCGCATTGAAACGAGCAAAAGCGGTCCGCCCAAGCAGTGCGTGGTAGCCAATGAGGAATGGGGCAATATCGAAGATCAATTCTTCGCGTCGGAAGTTTTCCGGTGAACCGAAGACAACTTCCAGTAATATTGAGCCTATGTCGGGTGTTGCTCCCTTGAAGGTGGTTGTGTTGGGCTTGATCCTCGAAGGATCAATGCCCATTTTGCGGACAGTGTCTTGATAGAGTAAATTGAGGCTACTGCCCCTATCCATCAGGACCCGCGTAAGATGGAATCCGCCGATAATTGGATCAAGGACCAGGGCTGCCAAACCTCTGTGACCGATACGGGTTGGGTGGTCCTTGTGATCAAAAGTGACCAAGCAGGCCGCCCTTGGGTTGCATTTTTGGGTGTCCATCTTTGTGGCATGGTCATCTCGTAATTCGTGATTGCGCTCCCTTTTAGAGGTATGCGTCACGTATATCATGTTTACTATTTTTACTTCGGGGGGAAATTGCTTCTGCCCCTCGGTGCTCGGTAGGCGAGCCTCCTCTTCTTCACTGTCACTGGGCGGCCCTTCCCTTTGTGTTCGGCATTGAGCTTGCCGGCTTGTTTGAAAACCCAACAATTTCTGTTGGTTTGGTTGGTGGGTTTATCGACACTGCCATGGATCTGACAGGGCCGATCTAGTATTTTTATCTAGACTGGATGGACCATCTCTGTTTGCCTTAAATGGCCTCCTCCGTTGACCGGTTTTGGAGCCACTAAATCCGGCGTTGACCCTTGTGTCCTGGGTTTCTGCATTATTGTTGCGATGCTTTTCTTTATTGCGTCTTGGCTTGCCATTGCCGTCCCTGACTTCTGAGCTGCCAGGATCACATGCGCTATTGCTTCTACGAGCGAGCCAGCTATCTTCTCCCGCGCAAAAGCGGGTCATTAGTGCGGTGAGAGCTGTCATGGACTTTGGCTTTTCTTGGCTGAGATGGCGGGCGAGCCACACGTCGCGGACGCTATGTTTGAAGGCTGCGAGTGGTTCGACATCTGGACAGTCGACAATTTGGTTCTTTTTAATTAGGAACCTAGTCCAGAGTTTCCTGGCCGATTCTCCGGGCTGTTGAACTATGTTACTTAAGTCATCGGCATCCGGAGGTCTGACGTATGTGCCTTGGAAGTTGTCATGGAAGGCGTCTTCCAGGTCCTCCCAGCTGCCAATAGAGTTTTCCGGCAGGCTGTTCAACCAGTGCCGAGCTGGTCCCTTGAGTTTTAGGGGGAGGTATTTGATGGCGTAAAGATCATCACTGCGGGCCATATGAATATGGAGAAGAAAGTCCTCAATCCATACCGCGGGATCTGTCATTCCATCATATGAGTCGGTATTCACGGGTTTGAACCCTTCTGGGAATTCATGTTCCATTACTTCATTAGTGAAGCAGAGTTGGTTTGAGGCACCTCTGTATCCGGCTAGGTCGCGACGTAGCTCGATGGAGTTCGTCCGCGGTTTTTGGCCCGGGCGTGATTATGCTTGTTACGTCCGGCTAGATAGCCGTCATCGCGCATCGGGGCACGCCCCGCGATCCATAGATCGATCTGGTCGGACCTGCTCTATTTTGCAGGTCCTGTCGTAGGTCATATGTATAGCCCCGAGCTGTTGTGTTTCGACCTTTACAGCGAGATAGTATGGGCTAGTGTTCGGCTTCAGTGGCTGTTTTGTCCCGGCCACATGGTGGCCGATCAGCCGCATTACGTGCTGCTGGTATGGGCTCAAGTGCCTCGTCGTCTAATTGAGGTAGTAATTTATGCTTCGGGTAACTTTTGGTTGGGTGCACGAGGCTGTATTCCTCAGTTGCCAGGACATTGGTCCATCTATCATTGAGTAGATCTTAATCAGCTTGAAGCTGCTGCTATTTCTTTTTCAGGCTCCTTGCAGTGGCTATTAGCCGGCGCTTACAGCGCTCCTACTCGAGAGGTTCCTCGGGCACGATAAAGTCTTCGTCGCCGAGGCTCACCTCCTCCTCGGAGGGTGGAAGATAATTACTGTCCTCCGAGTCTTCGTTTATGGCCAGTTCATCAGTGCTAACTTGCCCATCTTCCCGATCGTCCTGTTCGGAGGTTGGCTCGATGGGCTTTTCTTGGTCTTAGGCCTCGTCCGGAGTGTTGTTGTCTCTTGTGCCGGTATCGCTGTCTTTTTCACGGCGTGATTTAGAGCGGCGCAGCTGACATCGTCGCTTTGGCTGTATCTCAGGAGGTTTATCCTCGACTGGATTTTTCTCATTATCGCCATCACCCTCTTTGGGTGTATCCACCATGTACACATCATAGGAAAAGGTGGCCGTCCAACATTCGGTAAACGGCGGGTTTTGGGCCTGTTCTTCTCCGGCATCGTCGTCCATACCGTCGATGTCTTCGGAGCCGTAATCGAGCATGTCAATTAAGTCCTCGACTGTGGCGATGAAGTGGGTGGTGGGTGGGACGTAAAATTCCCCGCTCATAGCCCCTAGTCCGGGCTGGGCGTAGTTCGGACGTTGCTCCTCTGTAATAACGAGGGATCACATCAAGTCCAGAGCCTCACTTAAAGGCGAGGTTTGTCCAGGGAGAAAAGAATTCATGGAATATGGCGGGAAGGGGACTCCACGGCCGAGATCACACGATGCTGACTCCGAGGGTTCGGAGCCAGAGTCCGGCTTTGTGACGGTTGCCAGCGACACTGCTTCCTCCAACTCTCCCGTACCGGGCTTAGTAGCCGCAGATAGTCTGGTGGGCTTAGAAATCCCGTCTTCGGACCTGGCGACGCGCTCCGGATCTAAGTCCAGAGCTAAGGTTGGGGTTGTGAATCCTTGGAAGATCAAGTCTCCTCGGATATTAGCGACATAATCCAGGTTTCCAAAACTAATCTAGTGACCTGGGGCATAGCTGTCGATCTGCTCTAGATGGCCAAGCGAGTTGGCCTGTAGTGCGAAGCTGCCGAATACGAAGATCTGGCCGGGGAGGAAAACCTCCCCCAGGGCAGCATCATTACGGATGATTGATGGAGCCATCGAACCTTCTGGCAGCGACACAGTGGAACACTCAATGAAAGCACCAATGTCGGTGTCAAAACCAGCGGACCTCGGGTAGGGGGTCCCGAACTGTGCGTCTAAGGTCGATGGTAATAGGAGATAAGGGACACGATGTTTTACCCAGGTTCGGGCCCTCTTGATGGAGGTAATACCCTACGTCCTACTTGAATGATCTTGATGAGTATGAGGATTACAAGAGTTGATCTACCACGAGATCGTTGTGGCTAAACTCTAGAAGTCTAGCATGTATGATTGTCCTTGTCTCTATGGACTAAATCCTCCGGTTTATATAGACACCGGAGGGGACTAGGGTTACACAAAGTCAGTTACAGAGAAGGGAAATAATACGTCCGGATGCCATGCTTGCCATCCACGCAAAGGAGAGTCCCATCCGGACACGGGAGGAAGTCTTCTATCTTGTATCTTCATGGCCCAACAGTCCGGCCCATGTCACACAGGTCGGACGTCCGAGGACCCCTTAATCCAGGACTCCCTCAGCCATAGTGGAGGAGAGGAGGCAGGACACAGGAGGTGGGGCGCGCCCCCCTTGCCCGAATCCGAATTGGACAAGGGGAGGGGGCGCGGCCCGCTCTTTCCTTATCCCTCTCCCTCCCTTCCCCTTTCCTCCTCTCTGTTGGAAGGAAAGGGGGGGCGAATCCTACTAGGTTTGGAGTCCTAGTAGGACTCCCCCTTGGCGCGCCTGCCCCTTGGCCAGCCTCCTCCTCCCCCTCCTTTATATACATGGGCAGAGGGCACCCCAAAGGCATAACATCAATTGTCTTAGCCATGTTCGGTGCCCCCCTCCACAGTTTACCACCTCGGTCATATTGTCGTTGTGCTTAGGCGAAGCCCTGCGTGGATCACATCATCAACACCGTCACCACACCGTCGTGCTAACGAAACTCTCCCTCAACCCTCTACTGGATCAAGAGCTCGAGGGACATCATCGTGTTGAACGTGTGCTGAAAACGGAGGTTCCATACGTTCGGTACTTGGATCGGTTGGATTGTGAATATGTTCGACTACATCAACCACGTTACTAAACTCTTCCGCTTTTGGTGTACAAGGGTACATGGACACACTCTCCCCTCTCGTTGCTATGCATCTCCTAGTTAGATCTTGTGTGATCGTAGGAATTTTTTTGAATTACTACGTTCCCCAATAGTGGCATTCGAGCCAGGTCTATGCGTAGATGATATATGCACGAGTACAACACAAAGAGTTGTGGGCGATAATAGCCATACTGCTTACCACCAAGGTCTTACTTTGATTCGGCGGTATTGTTGGATGAAGCGACCCGGACCGACATTACATGACCGTGTTCATGAGACTAGTTCTACCGACGTGCTTCGCACATATTTGGTTGGCGGGTGTTTGTTTCTCCAACTTTTGTTGACAAAAAATCGTTGTGGTTTTGATGCGTTGGTAAGAACGGTTCTTGCTAGAAGCCCGTAGCAGCCACGTAAAACTTGCAACAACAAAGTAGAGGACGTCTAACTTGTTTTTGCAGGGCATGTTGTGATGTGATATGGTCAAGACATGATGAGATATAAATTGTTGTATGAGATGATCATATTTTGTAGAAGTTATCGGCAACTGGCAGGAGCCTTATGGTTGTCAGTTTATTGTATGAAATGCAATCGCCATGTAATTGCTTTACTTTATCACTAAGCGGTATCGATAGTCATAGAAGCAATAGTTGGCGAGACGACAACGATGCTACGATGGAGATCAAGGTGTCAAGCGGGTGACGATGGAGATCATGACGGTGCTTTGGAGATGGAGATCGAAGGCACAAGATGATGATGGCCATATCATGTCACATATTTTGATTGCATGTGATGTTTATCCTTTATGCATCTTATTTTTCTTAGTATGGTGGTAGCATTATAAGATGATCTCTCACTAAATTTCAAGGTATAAGTGTTCTCCCTGAGTATGCACCATTGCTACAGTTCGTCGTGCCGAGACACCACGTGATGATCGGGTGTGATAAGCTCTACATTCACATACAACAGGTGCAAGCCAGTTTTGCACATGCTGAATACTCGGGTTAAACTTAACGAGCCTAGCATATGTAGATATGGTCTCGGAACACTGAGACCGAAAGGTCGAACGTGAATCATATAGATATGATCAACATAGTGATGTTCACCACTGAAAACTACTCCATCTCACGTGATGATCGGACATGGTTTAGTTGATATGGATCACGTGATTAATTGAACTTTAATTTATCATGAACTTAGTACCTAATAGTTTTTGTATATCTATGTTGTTGTAGATCAATGGCCCGTGCTACCATTCCCTTGAATTTTAATGCATTCCTAGAGAAAGCTAAGTTGAAAGATGATGGTAGCAACTACATGGACTAGGTCCGTATCTTGAGGATTATCATCATTGTCGCACAGAAGAATTATGTCCTGGAAGCACCGCTAGGTGCAAGACCCGCTGCAGGAGCAACTCCGGACGTTATGACCGTCTGGCGGAGCAAAGTTGATGACTACTCGATAGTTCAGTTTGCCATGCTTTACGGCTTAGAATCGAGACTTCAAAGATGTTTTGTATGTCATGGAGCATATGGGATGTTCCAGGAGTTGAAGTTAATATTTCAAGCAAATGCCCGAGTTGACAGATATGAAGTCTCCAACAAGTTCTACAGCTGCAAAATGGAGGAGAATAATTCTGTCAGTGAACACATACTCAGAATGTATGGGTACCATAACCACTTGACTTAGCTTGGAGTTAATCTTCCTGATTATAGTGTCATTGATATAGTTCTTCAATCACTACCACGAAGCTATAAAGACTCCATGATGAACTATAATATACAAGGGAGGGAAAAGAAAATTCCCGAGCTCTTCGCGATGCTAAAGGCTGCGGAGGTAGAAATCAAGAAGGAGCATCAAGTGTTGATGGTGAACAAGACCACTAGTTCCAAGAAAAAGGGCAAAGGAAAGAACGGGAACTTCAAGAAGAACAACAAGCTAGTTGATGCTCAAGGGAAGAAGCCCAAGTCTGGACCTAAGCCTGAGACTGAGTGCTTCTACTGCAAAGGGATTGGTCACTAGAAGCGGAACTGCCCCAAGTATTTGGCGGATAAGAAGGATGCCAAATTGAAAGGTATATTTGATATACATGTTATTGATGTGTACCTTACTAATGCTCATAGCAGCGCCTGGGTATTCGATACTGGTTCTGTTGCTCATATTTGCAACTCAAAACAGGGGCTACAGATTAATCGAAGATTGGGTAAGGACGACGTGACGATGCGTATGGGAAATGGTTCCAAAGTCGATGTGATCACCGTCGGCACGCTACCTCTACATCTACCGTCGGGATTAGTTTTAGACCTAAATAATTGTTATTTGGTGCCAGTGTTGAGCATGAACATTATATCTGGATCTTGTTTGATGCGAGACGGTTATTCATTTAAACCAGAGAATAATGGTTGGTCCATTTATATGAGTAATATCTTTTATGGTCATGCACCCTTGATGAGTGGTCTATTTTTGTTGAATCTCGATTGTAGTGATACACATATTCATAATATTAAAGCCAAAAGATGCAAGGTTAATAATGATAGAGCAACTTATTTGTGGCACTCCCGTTTCGGTCATATTGGTGTAAAGCGCATGAAGAAACTCCATGTTGATGGGCTTTTTGAATCACTTGATGCTTGCGAACCATGCCTCATGGGCAAGATGACTAAGACTCCATTGTCCGGAATAATGGAGCGAGCAACTGACTTATTGGAAATAATACATACTGATGTATGTGATCCAATGAGTGTTGAGGCTCGCGGTGGGTATCTTTATTTTCTGACCTTCACAGATGATTTAAGCAGATATGGGTATATCTACTTGATGAAACATAAGTCTGAAACTTTTGAAAAGTTCAAAGAATTTCAGAGTGAAGTGGAAAATCATCGTAACAAGAAAATAAAGTTTCTACGATCTGATCATGGAGGTGAATATTTGAGTTATGAGTTTAGTCTTCATTTGAAACAATGTGGAATAGTTTTGCAACTCAGGCCACCTGGAACACCACGGCATAATGGTGTGTCTGAACGTTGTAACCGTACTTTATTAGATATATATGGTGCGATCTATGATGTCTCTTACCGATTTATTGCTATCGTTTTGGGGTTATGATTTAGAGATCTATGATGTCTCTTACCGATTTACCGCTATCGTTTTGGGGTTATGCTTTAGAGACAGCTGCATTCACATTAAGTAGGGCACCATCTAAATCCGTTAAGACAACACCATATGAACTGTGGTTTGGCAAGAAACCTAAGATGTCATTTCTTAAAGTTTGGGGCTGCAATGCTTATATGAAAAAGCTTCAACCTGATAAGCTCGAACCCAAATCGGAGAAATGTGTGTACATAGGATACCCAAAGGAGACTGTTGGGTACACCTTCTATCACAGATTCGAAGGCAAGATATTCGTTGCTAAGAATGGATCCATTCTAGAGAAGGAGTTTCTCTCGAAAGAAGTCAGTGGGAGGAAAGTAGAACTTGATGAGGTAATTGCACCTTCTCCCAAATTGGAAAGTAGTTCATCACTGAAATCAGTTCCAGTGATTCCTACACCAATTAGTGAGGAAGCTAATGATGATGATCATGAAACTTCAGATCAAGTTACTACCAAACCTCGTAGGTCAACTAGAGTATGATCCGCACCAGAGTGGCATGGTAATCCTGTTCTGGAAGTCATGTTACTAGACCATGGCGAACCTATGGACTATGAGGAAGCGATGATGAGCCCATATTCCGTGAAATGGCTTGAGGCCATGAAATCTAAGATGGGATCCATGTATGAGAACAAAGTGTGGACTTTGGTTGACTTGCCTGATGATCGGCAAGCAATAGAGAATAAATGGATCTTCAAGAAGAAGACAACGCTGATTGTAATGTTATTGTCTACAAAGCTCGACTTGTTGCAAAAGGTTTTTGACAAGTTCAAGGAGTTGACTACGATGAGACCTTCTCACCCGTAGCGATGCTTAAGTCTGTCCGACTCATGTTAGCAATTGCCGCATTTTATGATTACGAAATTTGGCAAATGGATGTCAAAACTGCATTCCTTAATGGATATCTTAAAGGAGAGTTGTATATGATGCAACCAGAAGGTTTTGTCGATCCTAAAGGTGCTAACAAAGTGTGCAAGCACCAGCGATCCATTTATGGACTGGTGCAAGCCTCTCGGAGTTGGAATGTACGTTTTGATAGTGTGATCAAAGCATATGGTTTTATATAGAATTTTGGAGAAGCCTGTATTTACAAGAAAGTGAGTGAGAACTCTGTAGAATTTCTAATATTATATGTAGATAACATATTGTTGATTGGAAATAATACAAATTTTTTGGATAGCATAAAAGGATACTTGAATAAGAATTTTTGAATGAATGACCTCGGTGAAGCTGCTTATATATTGGGCATCAAGATCTATAGAGATAGATCAAGACACTTAATTGGACTTTCACAAAGCACATACCTTGATAAATTTTTGAAGAAGTTCAAAATGGATCGGTCAAAGAAAGCGTTCTTGCCTGTTTTACAAGGTGTGAAGTTGAGCCAGACTCAATGCCCGACCACTGCAGAAGATAGAGGGAAAATGGAAGTCATTCCCTATGCTTCAGCCATAGGTTCTATCATGTATACAATGTTGTGTACCAAACCTGATGTGTGCCTTGATATAAGTTTAGCAGGGAGGTGCCAAAGTAATCCAGGAGTGGATCACTAGACAACGGTCAAGAACATCCTGAAATACCTGAAAAGGACTAAGGATGTGTTTCTCATTTATGGGGGTGACAAAGAACTTGTCGTAAATGGTTACATCGATGCAAGCTTTGACACTGATCCGGATGACTCTAAGTCACAAACTGGATACATATTTATATTGAATGGTGGAGCTGTCAGTTGGTGCAGTTCGAAGCAGAGCATCATGGCGGGATCTACGTGTGAAGCGGAGTACATAGCTGCTTCGGAAGCAGCAAATGAAGGAGTCTGGATGAAGGAGTTCATATCCGATCTAGGTGTAATACCTAGTGCATCGGGTCCAATGAAAATCTTTGGTGACAATACTAGATCAATTGCCTTGGCGAAGGAATCCATATTTCACAAGAGAACCAAACACATCAAGAGACGCTTCAATTCCATCCGCGATCAAGTAAAGGAGGGAGACATAGAGATTTTCAAGATACATATGGATCTGAATGTTGCAGAATTGTTGACTAAGCCTCTTCCACGAGCAAAACATGATCAACACCAAGACTCCATGGGTGTTAGAATCATTACTATGTAATCTAGATTATTGACTCTAGTGCAAGTGGGAGACTGAAGGAAATATGCCCTAGAGGCAATAATAAAGTTATTATTTATATTTCCTTATATCATGATAAATGTTTATTATTCATGCTAGAATTGTATTAACCGTATGCCTCTACTTGACTAGCTCGTTAATCAAAGGTGGTTAAGTTTCCTAACCATAGACATGTGTTGTCATTTGATGAACGGGGTCACATCATTAGAGAATGATGAGATGGCCAAGACCCATCCGTTAGCTTAGCATTATGATCGTTTAGTTTTATTGCTATTGCTTTCTTCATGACTTATACATATTCCTCTAACTATGAGATTATGCAACTCCCAAATACCAGAGGAACACCTTCTGTGATATCAAACGTCACAATGTAACCGGGTGATTATAAAGACGCTCTACAGGTGTCTTCGAAGGGGTTTGTTGGGTTGGCATATATCAAGATTAGGATTTGTCACTCCGTGTATCGGAGAGGTATATCTCAGCCCTCTCGGTAATGCAGATCACTATACTCCTTACAAGCAATGTGACTAATGAGTTAGTTGTGGGATGATGCATTATGGAACAAGTAAAGAGACTTGCCGCTAACGATATTGAACTAGGTATGATGATACCAACGATTGAATCTCGGGCAAGTAACATACCGATGACAAAGGGAATGATGTATGTTGTTATGTGGTTTGACCGATAAAGATCTTTGTAGAATATGTAGGAACCAATATGAGCATCCAGGTTCTGCTATTGGTTATTGACCGGAAATGTGTGTCGGTCATGTCTAAACAGTTCTCGAACCCGTAGAATCCGCATGCTTAACGTTTGATGACGATTTGTATTATGAGTTATGTGTTTTGGTGACCGAAGTTTGTTCGGAGTCCCGGATGAGATCACGAACATGGTGAGGAGTCTCGAAATGGTAGAGAGGTAAAGATTGATATATTGGAAGGTAGTATTTGGGCATCGGAATGGTTACAAGTGATTCGGGTATTTTTCTGGAGTACCGATGGGTTACCGGAACCCCCCGGGGAAGTGCTGGGCCTACATGGGCCTAAGGGAGAGAAAGGGAAGCCCGCCAGGGGGGTGGCGCATGCCCCATCCTAGAGAGTCCGAATAGGACAAGGAAGAGGGGCGCGCCCCTTTCCCTTTCCCTCTCCCTCTCCTTCCTTTTCCCTCCGGTGGAAGAAAGGGAAATGGGGGGATGCGAATCCTACTCCTAGTAGAACTGCCCCCATGGCGTGCGCCCCCTGTCGGCCTCCTCTGTAACGCCCTCGATGCAGCTATATCTCCCACATGTCGAAGCACGACTTAGAGGCATAACCGCATTGAAAGCAATGTCGCAAGTGAGGTAATCTTCACACAACCCATGTAATACATAAGGGATAGAGATACATAGTTGGCTTACAATCGCCACCTCACACAATTACATGAATAAAGCATTACATCAATCAGATACAATCAAGGTCCGACTACGGAACCAAAATAAAAGAAGACTACCCCAAAAGCTACACAGATCCCCGATCGTCCTGACTGGGCTCCACTACTGATCAACTAGAATGAAACAACACAAAGGACAAGATCTTCATCGAGCTCCTCCTTGAGCTTGGTTGCGTCACCTGCTCGGTAACATCAGCACCTGCAAACTGGTTTTGGAAGTATCTGTGAGTCACGGGGACTCAGCAATCTCACACCCTCGCGATCAAGACTATTTAAGCTTAAGGGTAAGGTAAAAGTATGAGGTGGAGCTGCAGCAAGCGACTAGCATATATGGTGGCTAAACATATTCGCAAAAGAGAGCGAGAAGAGAAGGCAAAAGCACGGTCGAACAACTAATGATCAAGAAGTGATCCTAGAACAACCTACGTCAAGCATTACTCCAACACCGTGTTCACTTCCCGGACTCCGCCGAGAAGAGACCATCACGGTTACACACGCGGTTGATGTATTTTAACTAAGATCAACTTCAGGTTTTCTACAAGCGGACATTAACAAATTCCCATCTGCCCATAACCGCGGGCACGACTTTTGAAAGTTCAAATCCCTGCAGGGGTGTCCCAACTTAGCCCATCACAAGCTCTCACGGCCAACGAAGGATATTCCTTCTAGCGGGAAGACTCGGTCAGACTCGGAATCCCGGTTACAAGACATTTCGACAATGGTAAAACAAATCCAGCAACACCGCCCGAATGTGCCGACAAATCCCGATAGGAGCTGCACATATCTCGTTCTCAGGGCACACTCATATGAGCTCTCCATACAACTAAAACCAAACCTCGAGTTTCCCCGAGGGGGGGCTGCACAGGACTCTAGTTTGGACCAACACTCAGAGGAGCACTGGCCCGGGGGGGGTAAAATAATGATGACCCTCAGGAGCGCGACTCCCAAGGGAAAAGAAAAGGCTAGGTGGCGAATGGTAAAACCAATGTTGGGCATTGCTGGAGGAGTTTTATTCAAGGCGAACTGTCAAGGGGTTCCCATTATAACCCAACCGCATAAGGAATGCAAAATCTGGGAACATAACACCGATATGACGGAAACTAGGGCGGCAAGAGTGGAACCAAACACCAGGCATAAGGCCGAGCCTTCCACCCTTTACCAAGTATATAGATGCATTAATTAAATAAGATATATTGTGATATCCCAACAAAATAACCATGTCCCAAACATGGAACAAGCTTCAATCTTCACCTGCAACTAACAACGCTATAAGAGGGGCTGAGCAAAGCTTTAACATAGCCAAACAACAGTTTGCTAGGACAAGGTGGGTTAGAGGCTTGGCTCAACAATATAGGAGGCATGATAAGCAAGTGGTAGGTATCGCAGCATAGGCATAGCAAAAGAGCGAGCAACTAGCAAGCAAAGATAGAAGTGATTTCGAGGTTATGGTCATCTTGCCTGAAATCTCGCAAGGAAGAAGAACGAGTCCATGAAGAAGACAAACGGACGTAGCCAACGGATCCTCACAAACGCAACGTTACCGGATTGTCGAGAAGAAGAATACCGAAAAGAAGCAAGCAACATAGTAAACAAGCATCACATAAGCATGGCACGATGCGCAAACAAGTATGATGCATGTCCGGTTTAATGACGCATGGCATGGCAAAAAGCACAAACAATCCTACAAATTAAGTGGAGCTCAACATGCAACAGAGTTGCATTTTGAAGAAAACACCACATGACTTATTTAGTTCGAACTTGTTTATGTACCCAACAATATTAAATATTGTTAAACATGGCAATAGGGTGAAACATAATAAAACTACCTATCTAGGCAAGCTTAAATGAGGCCGGAAGCAACGAACAACAATTCCAGAAACTCCTCATGAGCATATTTTGGTTATGGTACTGTTCTGCCCTAAACACAATTTTAGAGTTATCAAACATGCAAAGTGATGCCACCATGTTAAACTAGGCATTTTTCTACCCCATTTACATATAAAGTTTGTTAGATTTGGAGCTACGGTTATTAAGTTATGAATTAAAGCATTTTAGCATGGCATTTGAGCAAATTTAATCAAACAACATTTTAAATATGGATGAAAGTTGCATATTATGAAAATACACGAAATTCTAAGCACGGTGCATATATGACATATTTTTATTTGGATGCATGGATATTTGTTCATAATTCAAAATGATGGCATTACTGAAAATATGAATGCACTTGAAAAAGCTAAAATACCCAGACTGGAAAAAATGCACGGGCCGGATTGCAGCAATCTACAGCAGCCCGGGAGGACTTGGCCCGAGAGCGCTGAGTGTGCAAAATAACAGGGAAATAGTGCAAGAAAAAAAAGGGGGCGGCTGGGACTCGAACACACAACCTACTGCATAGAGGAGAAGAGTGCTGACCAATGCGCTGCTGCTGTATGTTTGTGAAAAACAAGGGCGTGGCTCGACTTGAACAAAACCAGAGGCCAGACCTTCTTCTTCCTAGGTAACAGAGGAACTCGGTGACGACGCCGGCGAGCAAGACAGCGACCTTCGCGACCACAGGCCAACGGTGGGGGTGCGGAAATAGGTGAGGGTGCGCGTGTTCATGAAGGGAGCGGAGGAAGGACGCCGGAGCTCGAGCTTCGAGCTGGGACTCGTCTCGGCTGCGGTGCACAATCAGGCGAGGCGAGAGCTACAACGGCGGGTGAAGGAGGGCAACGGGGCTCGCGAGCGAGAGATGGCGTGTGCTGCGAGCGTGGGCGTGCACGAGTACAGGAGCTTGCGCCAGGCCGAGCCTAGCTTGGCCATGGCAACAGCCATGGCTGCCGGCTGGAATAGAGGTGTGCGGGACTCGTGCGCGTCCTGTGGATGCAGTAAGCGAGCGACGGCAGGTGCGCGAGGCGAGGCGACGCAGACGTGCGCGGAGGTGTGGCAGCGAAGGTGCAGCAATGGGGCGGCCTGTGTGCAGAGGACGCAGAAACAGAGGTTCGGCTTGGTTCAAAACGGCTATGGTACGTTGGGAGTGGAGCGTTTGCTCGTGTGGATGACACCTAGGGGAAACGAATGATGGGAGAAAGGCATGAGGAGGAGCAGAGCGTCACCTTGGGGGTGCTGCTGGAGTCGTTCAAGATCAAGTGGCCATGGACGGCGGGAAGGCGCCCTGATCGTGGCGACTGGCGAGGGTGCTCGGGTCCATGAAGCAGGGGAAGAAGACGTCGAGGAGGAGCTCGATCCGGGCTCGAATGGACGCTTGCGAGGTCGAGGAAGAAGAGGGAGACGCGGGCGTCGCTCCCCGAGGAAGAAGACAACGGCGTCGAGCTTGATCGCGCCGGAGTAGAGCTCGGGCATGACGTTGGCGACGGCTATGGCGTGGAGTGGCTTACCTTGCGGCGGCTACATGAGGAGGAGGGAGGAATGGAAAGAGAAGAGACCCTAGGGTACCGGGGAAAGATTTATAGGAGGTAGGGAGGCTGTCCCAGTCGTCAAATCAAGCCGACTGCCGACGTGGATGTCCAGGATGTGCTGCCGTACACGAGAGAAGAAGATGAACAAGGCGCTGGTGCTGGTGGGCTGAAAGCGAACAGGTAAGTGGCTTCGGTGGGCTGCGGGATCTGCTACTGGGCCGGCTCTACTGGGCTGCTCTTCCTTTCTCTCCTCATTTCTTTTCCTCAATCCTTTAGACAGAAATAACAAGAGCAGAAATGCACAGGGAGATGAGGAAGGAAGTAGGCTGATAAAGAAATATATATAAGATCCTGGATTTTTGCACAGTTTGAATAAAATGGTTTGGACATTTTTAAGGATATAAAAATAATTCAAGTTTGAATTAAATTCAAACTTGAGCCATTTTTTTAACCCAACCAAAACAATTCCAAAGGATCTGAAATTTGGCAGAGAGGGTGTAGGCATCATTTAGGATTTATAGGGATAGGTTTGTACATTTTTCCAAATAGGTAAAATGCCACAAGAAAAATACATGGAATAAAGAAGAATGGAGAAGTTTGGATGGGATAGAAACTTGGGTGAATCCACGTTGAAGTTGAACAAATAGTAAAAGAGAAAGGATCAAGGACAAGAAGAAGGAGTTGTATTGCACATGAACAAGTAAAAGAAAACAAGCACAACAATCATATGGAGATGAATGCATGATGCAAAATAGTAGTAATAATAATAATAATAATAATAATAATAAAAATAAAAAACATCACAAGCAAGCAAGCAATCATATGCATGAAGATGGAAAGCACAAGGTGAGAATAAAAGATAACACAAGCATGATGATGCAACAATTTATTATGACAATCATGGCAAGATGCAACACGCATGCAAATGACAAGACAACAACAACAAATAACTGGAAGACACCTGGTGCAATGGTCTCGGGGCGTCAAAACACTCCACCTCTACAAGAGGATCTCGTCCCGAGATCTAGAATGGCACCGGAGGGAAAAACGGAAGGGAAAGAGAAGAGGTAAAGCTAAGTTGCTTCTTTGACAAACGAGTGAGACCCAAAGAACCTTGCAACGGTTAAGCCATTTCGAGAAAAGAATACAACGGAGATGAACGAAGTTGAAAACACTCCGTTAGGAAAGAGGAACGAGGAAGAACAAGGTTGAAAGCACTCCGGTAGGGAAGAGTAATAAGAAAGAACAAATTTCGACATCACTCCGGTAGAAAAGAGATGCAATGGTTGATAAGGCGAAAAGAACTTGAGCAAAAGGGCACAACACTCCGATTAAAAGGATAAGCAAAGAAAAGATCATGATCTTCATAAATCAAGATGATGACTGAAAAGAGCAACATCACAAAGCCTCCGGAAGAAAGAATAGAAGATAGATAATTGAGATAAACGAATGTAGAAGAAAATGCCAACTTCTGCGACAAAAGAGCTTGAAAAGGTATCCTTAGGAGAAGGGTCGAACGGAGTTGTTGGAAAACCAACAACGAAAAGAGTAAGCTTGATGTGGACTTATGAAAGACATCCCCAAAACTACGAGGAGAAAATCCACCACTAACGAAACTAAAAGATTTGGGTTTATATGAACACGGAGACGAGAAACTATTTCACCGGGAGGATAGATGAAGAACTTGGGTCATTTATAAGCACCATAAAGCAACAAACCTTAGGGACGGCTTTAGGTGAAACATGACAGTAGATAACTCCAACGAAGAGGTTGATGGATTTAAAATACCTCATTCTTAACAACATGTGTATCATGAAACATGAACTCAAATTATCAAAAATGACATAATACCACCTCCAATAATATGGTAGAAAGAATTGCACTCTGGATTGCACGAAGAAGAATACTTGAGCTCCTTAGAAAAGAATGTTGATGAACACTTCGAGAAGGAAATTAAATCATTGATGAAACCATCATGTAGAACCTTCATGAAGAACTCCGGTAACAAAAGGATAACGAGAAGAAAGAGAAGTTGAAAACACAAGGTGAATCCTTGCAATGATTAGATGGATCTTCGCGATGAAATAAATTGAGAGAGCTTGGAACTCCGGAAAAGAAAAGATGAAACAATTTGAAACCAAGAATTTTGATGAGGCTCTGGAATAAGGAATTAATCACTTGGATGAAACAAGAATAAGAATTACATTATGCTTCTCCTTCACTAATTAAATTGATGACAATCAATGGATTTGACATATTACTTATTCTCGTAGAAAAGATTAAGAGAGATATAACATAAACTTGGGAAGGTCTTTGACGAACCATCGGTAGGATTTGGAAAACAACGAATGAGTTGATATGATAACCATGGAATAGAATCTTGAGCAAACCACCGTAAGAATTGAAAATGAACGAAGAGAAGATATAGAAACACCGGGAAGAATTAGCAAATGAATGAAGATGCTTGAGAGAATTTAGATACAAGAGAACGAAGGGATCACGAACTGATTAGAGATTACTTGAACGAAGCACCGGTAAGATAGGAGAATGATAACTGACAGCTGAGAATGAATAAACCTGAATTGATGGACTCCGGATAACAAACTGAGAAGACTCTTGAATTGTTCCGGATAGGTGAAAAGAATTTTTCACGATCAAAACAATTACGAGAGGATGGCAACAAGCTAGAATCACGAATCTTGAAGAGAATGGAGCAAGATTAAAGAGAAACTCTTCTTTGGTCTTCAAAATCCGAGAATGACGACGAGAAACACCACCATGAATTATTTAGACACTCCGGAATGAAGAATGGAAAGGTTGAGCCAATGATGAAAAGAATTTAACCGATCTTGGAGAAAGACATTTGACTGATGATAATTCATTCTTACGTCAATCTACGAAAAGAAATTTGAGGATAGCTCCGGGAAAATAAGAAGATTCAGGTAAGATCCTGGGAAAAGACCTGTGGGTTAGGGCCCACTCAAAAGAAACACCGTTGAATGATTTGAAAGAGAGGTTGCACCGGTTGAAATAAATGACTTGAATGAGATAACAACCTCGAAAGATCTTGAATGAATGCAGAGTGGAAAACACGAATCTTCGAGATATCTTGAGCACTCTGGAACAATTAAATAGCAAGAAGTGAATGAATATGAGGTGGACCGGCATGAGAAGGTATTTGAAACGAGGAAAAAGGATATGATCAACACCAAAGCTTGATTTGAATCCACCGGAGAAGAAAAGAATGAAGAATGACGAACTTGAGGCTCCGTTAGTATCTTCATGAGAATAACCGGATAAGAACATTGAAGGAAAAGGATGGAGAGACTTCACATCAATAAGATGGATACTTGATCAAGAAATCTGAATCCTTCAAGAAAACAAGGGTGGGAGGGTGGGAAAACACTATTGAGAATGAAACGAACACCGTTGAGAAGAAATGATAATTGATCTTGCTGATGTTGAAATGATCGGATCCACTTGAAGAGAAAAACACGCTGGTGAAAAGGATTGACAAGACAATCTTGATGATCAAGAAGGATTGGTATCCACATCGTAGTATGAGAACACCATTTGGGGAAGGTATGGAATCAACACTTGACATTGAAGCAACTCAAATACCACAACACAAAACAAAGGATTGGCTTGCATAATAAGCCGGAACAAACATATGATAGAGATTTCGTCCGAAGTTTTCGTGGTGGGGCCTACACGGGCTCGATCGTACAACACCATCATGTACAAGGCAGTGCACATGACATACGAAGCATCCCTGAGTCGGCATAGCCAAGGACTCTTTAAGACACAACGAGACCACTGTAAAACCAACCGTGGATAGGCGAAACACTAGACGTCGAACCCCAATTTCATATCATACATCTGTCGGAAAGATATCCTACGAGCTACTTGAATTCCCACTTATAAACTCCCGAAATTTTCCGGTTATGCAATCAGGTGTTGGGGATACACGGGAAGCATAATATCTCACCCAAATCTAGCAAATCCTACATCCAGCTGTATCCATCCTTCAACACATAACCAAGAAACCTTCAGAAATCGTTTACCTCAACCTTCGAAAAGCATCTGTTATACGAGTTATGGCAATACTCCCGAACTCCCGCCCCAGTACTGGGTGGCGTCGAGGTTATCTCACCAACAACTGCATAAAAGAGATTTTCGATGTCGGCGAAACTAATCTCAGGTATTACAGAATTGCAACGATAAAATTGTGACAACAACACCTCGGAGCTCAACTACCCGGGACACTGCCACAACCCCTAAATGTCAGGAGGCACCACGAACAATGTTCTCGTCACAAAACCATCGGAATGATTCCAAGATACCCGCGTGATCCTAACTTTTTTTAGTGAAATTGAGAAGAGAAGAGTCAAAACTCTACGTCAGGATGCCTCACCAGAGTGATGAAGGGACTGGGGAGTAAAAAGAATTCCTAAACTCTCCGATATACAATTCCCAAACGAATCAAAACAATTTTCTAGACTCAACAACAGCAGCTAATTCGATCAAGCAGTGGGGGCTCCTAAGGTCGGGGAAGGCTCTGATTACCAACTTGTAACGCCCTCGATGCAGCTATATCTCCCACGTGTCGAAGCACGACTTAGAGGCATAACCGCATTGAAAGCAATGTCGCAAGTGAGGTAATCTTCACATAACCCATGTAATACATAAGGGACAGAGATACATAGTTGGCTTACAATCGCCACTTCACACAATTACATGAATAAAGCATTACATCAATCAGATACAATCAAGGTCCGACTACGGAACCAAAATAAAAGAAGACTACCCCAAAAGCTACACAGATCCCCGATCGTCCCGACTGGGCTCCACTACTGATCAACTAGAACGAAACAACATAAAGGACAAGATCTTCATCGAGCTCCTCCTTGATCTTGGTTGCGTCACCTGCTCGGTAACATCAGCACCTGCAAACTATTTTTGGAAGTATATGTGAGTCACGGGGACTCAGCAATCTCACACCCTCGCGATCAAGACTATTTAAGCTTAAGGGTAAGGTAAAAGTATGAGGTGGAGCTGCAGCAAGCGACTAGCATATATGGTGGCTAAACATATTCGCAAAAGAGAGTGAGAAGAGAAGGCAAAAGCACGGTCGAACAACTAATGATCAAGAAGTGATACTAGAACAACCTACGTCAAGCATTACTCCAACACCGTGTTCACTTCCCGGACTCCGCCGAGAAGAGACCATCACGGTTACACACGCGGTTGATGTATTTTAATTAAGATCAATTTCAGGTTTTCTACAACCGGACATTAACAAATTCCCATCTGCCCATAACCGCGGGCACGACTTTCGAAAGTTCAAATCCCTGCAGGGGTGTCCCAACTTAGCCCATCACAAGCTCTCACAGCCAACGAAGGATATTCCTTCTAGCGGGAAGACCCGGTCAGACTCGGAATCCCGGTTACAAGACATTTCGACAATGGTAAAACAAATCCAGCAACACCGCCCGAATGTGCCGACAAATCCCGATAGGAGCTGCACATATCTCGTTCTCAGGGCACACTCATATGAGATCTCCATACAACTAAAACCAAACCTCGAGTTTCCCCGAGGGGGCGCTACACAGGACTCTAGTTTGGACCAACACTCA